>NC_047039.1:84138080-84441111 GCF_011762595.2 Tursiops truncatus | reverse complement strand
ATAAAAAAGCAGGGGGCTTCCCTGGTGGCACAGTGGTTAAGAGTCCACCTGCCGATGCAGGGGACACGGGTTCGTGCTGCGGTCCGGGAAGATCCCACATGCCGCTGAGCGGCTGGGCCCGTGAGCCATGGCCGCTGAGCCAGCGCATCCAGAGCCTGTGCTCCACAACAGGAGAGGCCACAACAGTGAGAGGCCCGCGTACAGCAAAAAAAAAAAAAAAAAAAAAGCAGGGATCTCTCATATTCATTATGCATTCTGACCAGCTTCGTGCATATCTTTTCATTTATATTTTTGACCTAGAGAATTAAAATTTTTATGTTGTCAAGTCAATCATTTTTTTTCTCTGTGGTTTCTCCCATTAGTCTCTTACCTATCCTTCAATCAGAAAAGTATTCACCTATATCTTCTTCGAGTGCTTTTATTATTTCATTAATATATCCATACTTTATTATGACATATGATGAGGATTTAAGTAGCGGTTTTCCCTAAATAATAACTCACGCCTGAGCTCAACTTTTTGAATAATCCTTTTTTCTCTAATTGTGATGACATCATTATCATATATTTATTTCTTATATTGAAGAAAAGAGTGATATGAGCATACTGATCTGAATAGCCTTTTAGGACATTTATTCTTGCAACAGTTTGAAAAAAGAATTAAATGGTCAAGAGCTTAACAGATGTAAGATCAGTTAGAAAACTATAGTAGTCATCCAGACAAAAGAGGCTAATAAGGTCCTGAATGAGGGTCATGACCCTAAGAATGGAAAAGAGTTGTAAGAAAAACACTGAAGACATCAAGTAAGCAGAACTCGTCAAATGACTGGATGTGTGGCTGAAAAGAAGCAAGGAGAAAGAATCAAAGATGATTCTGAGTGCAGCCCAAAGTGCAATGCCTGCATATCTTGACTCATGTTGTTTTTCATACTCATATGCCCACTTATTATTCAAAACTTGAATTAAATACTGGAGCAAGGCAAAATCAACCAGTCTTTCTTCGTAGCACATTAGAAGCAGAAACTAAGGAATCCAATCTACAAATTGAGTCCCACAATGATTTTAAAGGTTACTAATCCCATCTATCCCATCTCCCTTCCCTAAAACCTTGCTTATCTAGAATTTAGCTCAATGGGCTGAATCATACTTGTTTCACCTCCAGCTTCCCAAATCTTTACTTCTTTTTCCTTCAGGGCAACAAATGTGGCTTCTCTCTCTCCCTCATGCTAGATTAGCCTCCAACAGGAGGAATTCAATTGACCCTTAGGGTTGTGATAAATGCTAAGACAGTTAGGTAATTCTTGGCTATAAGTCACTCTTCAACAAACTTGATCCAAGCCTTTCTTTTCCTCCAAACTAACCTCTTTAATATCCTGGTGAATGTCTCTCTGTAGAAGTTCTTCCAACCCAACCAATTAGGTGGAACAAGTCCTCTCCAGGTATTCTCCCTGGTGGTTTCAGAGGTGAGGGAGGCTATCTAACCTCTCTTCTGTCAAGTCAGTTTTCTTTTTTTCTAGAAAGTCAAAATTATAGAAGACAAACATAAATATGAAAACAGTATGCTGTCACCCACTTCTACCTGTGGCATTATAATGCATAGGGTTATAAAAGTGTTTATCATGCTTACTATAGGAATGTTGTTAAGACAGACAGGAGATTGGTGGTTGCCAAGGGACTACTCAGTGGGTATGGGGTTTTCATCTTATGAAAAATTCTGGAACTAGATAGTTGTGATGGCTGCACAACAATGTGAACGTACTTAACGTCACTGAATTGTACACTTTAAAATGGTTAAAATGATAAATTCTATGTTATGTGTATTTTGTCACAATTTTTTAAATTGTGTTTTCTTATCTTGTTGCTGAGGATGTTGTTAACTAGATTTCAAAGTGCCCTCTCTATAAATATCCATGGGAGGAATGTCTCACTATATTACTAATATTGTGAACTGCAAGGTAGATCACATTTCCCTTTAACACTGGCCAACAGGAAGCTTTAAGCCAACTTTCGGGGTCTTCCCTGGCAAGTAGGATTTCACAGCTTGTCTTTTTGTACTAAGGTAATTCCAGGCTCCACTGTATCTTCCTATCTTTAGTTTTTCCTTTGCTTCATTTTTCATTTTCATTTTCAATTTATTTTATCTTTGCTACCATACATGGATCTTTGTAAGATACCTTAAGTCATTTTAAGAACCTGGCAGGATATAAATAACCTAAACATCAAAGAATGACCAGATAACATGTTTTCTTATTTTGTCTCTCTCTCATAATGTGGTCTCTTTTCCTGATATAAACTCCAAAATGGTCCTTGCATTGAGATTGCCAAGAAATCCTATTAGACGTGAAACACATTTTTGTTAAATAATTAGCTTCCTCATAGTGAATATCTTCTTTTTTACTGACTTTATTCACACCTGGTATTTTCCGTTGTTAACTGAACACCAACCGTCACGCACCGTATTACAAATGCAGTGATTATGATGAAATGTCATTAACTCTGAGTAACAGCCACTGTTGAGAAAACAAATCCTATTTACTCTCTGTAAGGTTTTTACTGCTTTCCATGGAAAAAGAAGTTTAGCAATGCCTCTTTGTCCAAAGTGCAAAAAAATACTGCTACATTTTGGGAAAAAGGAATGATAGATAATTATGCTGTACATTTTTCTTATTTTGTGGAAAATTGGGGAGAACATAAATAATTCCTCAAAGCACCAATGCAAGCTTTGGGGAGGGGGTTGTGTTCCAGAAAACAGAAGCTGGTTTCAATGACAGAGAATATTTTAAAATAAAAGTCCCCGTAGTTGGTCAGGAACAAAGACTGAATATGGATACTTGGAATATGTCTTGGAGATTAGATGGGTCATCAAGGCTTTATTGTTGACTGATAGTACAGTGGCAATATTAATGAATTTATCTACTCAACAAATGCAGGGTCCATCTGAAAGTCTCCAATGTCAGTCACTGAGGCCCACTGCAGACCCAAAGAATTTTAGAAGGCAGAAAAAAGAGAGGACCAGAACCACATACATACAATTTAAACCCTACCTTTAAGATATTTAACTGAGTTCTTCTGAATTCTCTCTTGAACCAGAAAGGTAGTGATTAGAGATTAATGTCAGATGTATTACCAGGTATAATCTTATGTCAAAAGAGCATCAAGATTCATAATTGTCAGAAGACAAGTTGTCACCACGCTTGTTGGTTTTCTGGTACAGACAGGTTCTCACTTAAAGCTCACAATAGCCATATTCAAGCAAATGAGAAAACACTAAGAAGCAATTTCTCTACACTCACACAGAGTAAATGGCAAGACCAGGATTCAAAACAGGATCTGTTTGCATCCAGCACCAGTGAACCTAACCATTGCACCACAGTGCCTCGTGGGCTCACCCAGCAACCATGACAAAGCACTCTCACACACCTCTGAGGAACCAAAGGAAAAGCTGCTGTTGCAAAATTTAAAAGTTCAAAGAGTAGTGGTTTTCACTAAGTCATCTGGATTGTGAGTGCAGAAAGCAAAAATAAAAACTGGGTGTCCTAACACTCAGTCCAGAACTTTTGCACTATAGCCCATGCATGCGTGCGCACACACACTGTAACAGGAATTCAATCTTACAATTGCAGGCTGCTGCTGATGCCAGGCAAAACATGCATCATCTTACACTGAAGAAGCTGTGAAAGCAGAAAAATCAATCTACCATTTTAATAAAAAATGTGAGAAACTGAGAAGATGAGCTATGGTGCAATCACTTTGGGCGTATCTGGCTGTTTTGCTATTAATCATTTCTTTACTGGGCAGTCAGCAAAACTTTATTTAAGTCTATTCAGTGCTTTGTCAGGTCCACTGTAGAGGTCCTGTGACCAAGTGGGATGAGATTACAAGACCATCATTGTATCCTAAGGACCAGGAATTGTGCTCATAACAGCAGTCTTCAAGTGGAAAAGATTAAACCTGGGGAAAGACAATCTTTTCTCCCAAGACTGGAATATTGAAATTTCCTGACATGACAACTTCTAGCAATTACAAATCTTGGATTTAAGATCTTAAACTGCATTTGTAATCAATCTTCAATCACTACCTTTCTGTTTTAAGACACAATATTTTTTAACATTTTTATTGGAGTATAATTGCTTTACAATGGTGTCTTAGTCTCTGCTTTATAACAAAGTGAATCAGTTATACATATACATATGTTCCCATATCTCTTCCCTCTTGCATCTCCCTCCCTCCCACCCTCCCTATCCCACCCCTCTAGCTGGTCACAAACCACCGAGCTGATCTCCCTGTGCTATGCAGCTGCTTCCCACTAGCTATCTATTTTATGTTTGCTAGTGTATATATGTCCATGCCACTTGCTCACTTTGTCCCAGCTTACCCTTCCCCCTCCCCGTATCCTCAAGTCCATTCTCTAGTAGGTCTGCATCTTTATTCCCGTCTTTCCCCTAGGTTCTTCATGACCACTTTTTTTTTTTTTAAGATTCCATATATATGTGTTAGCATACGGTATTTGTTTTTCTCTTTCTGACTTACTTCACTCTGTATGACAGACTCTAGGTCCATCCACCTCACTACAAATAACTCAATTTCATTTCTTTTTATGGCTGAGTAATATTCCATTGTATCTATGTGCCACATCTTCTTTATCCATTCATCTGTTGATGGACACTTAGGTTGCTTTCATGTCCTGCCTATTGTAAACAGAGCTGCAGTGAACATTGTGGTACATGTCTCTTTGTGAATTATGGCTTTCTCAGGGTATATGCACAGTAGTGGGATTGCTAGGTCGTATGGTAGTTCTATTTTAAGTTTTTTAAGGAACCTCCATATTGTTCTCCATAGTGGCTGTTTCAATTTACATTCCCACCAACAGTGCAAGAGGGTTCCCTTTTCTCCACACCCTCTCCAGCATTTATTATTTGTAGATTTTTTGATGATGGCCATTCTGACTGGTGTGAGATGATACCTCATTGTAGTTTTGATTTGCATTTCTCTAATGATTAGTGATGTTGAGCATCCTTTCATGTGTTTGTTGGCAATCTGTATATCTTCTTTGGAGGAATGTCTATTTAGGTCTTCTGCCCATTTTTGGATTGGGTTGTTTGTTTTTTTGATATTGAGCTGCATGAGCTGCTTGTATATTCGGGAGATTATCCTTTGTCAGTTGCTTCATTTGCAAATATTTTCTCCCATTCTGAGGGTTGTCTTTTCGTCTCGTTTATGGTTTCCTTTGCTGTGCAAAAGCTTTGAAGTTTCATTAGGTCCCATTTGTTTATTATTGTTTTTATTTCCATTTCTCTAGGAGGTGGGTCAAAAAGGATCTTGCTGTGATTTATGTCATAGAGTGTTCTGCCTATGTCTTCCTCGAAGAGTTTGATAGTGTCTGGCCTTACATTTAGGTCTTTAATCCATTTTGAGTTTATTTTTGTGTACGGTGTTAGGGAGTGTTCTAATTTCATTCTTTTACATGTAGCTATCCAGTTTTCCCAGCACCTCATATTGAAGAGGTGTCTTTTCTCCACTGTATATTCTTGCCTCCTTTATCAAAGATAAGGTGACCATATGTGCGTGGGTTTATCTCTGGGCTTTCTCTCCTGTTCCATTGATCTATATTTCTGTTTTTGTGCCAGTACCATACTGTCTTGATTACTGTAGCTTTGTAGTACAGTCTGAAGTCAGGGAGCCTGATTCCTCCAGCTCCGTTTTTCTTTCTCAAGATTGCTTTGGCTATTTGGGGTCTTTGTGTTTTCATAAAAATTGTGAAATTTTTTGTTCCAGTTCTGTGAAAAATGCCAATGGTAGTTTGATAGGGATTGCACTGAATCTGTAGGTTGCTTTGGGTATTAGAGTCATTTTCACAATGTTGATTCTTCCAATCCAAGAACATGGTATATCTCTCTATCTATTTGTATCATCTTTAATTTCTTTTAAGAAAGAATTTGAATAAGATTAGATTAATACTTTATAATTAGGGTCTTAAGTTTTCTTACAGATCTGCTTCTTTTTCCTTACCTATGTCTTCTGCTCCCAAACTAATTTAGGGATGTCAGTGATTGCCTCAGAGGCCTTCAGACTATTCCTTCCTAGTGTCTGATGCTTAGAATCATTCTTCTGGTTATTGAGTTACCTAGAGGGAATGGGAGCATCTTCTATCACGCCTCTTAAATTGACCCACCTGAGCCAACTGAATACCTAAGACACCCTGGATCTTGAAGCAAAGGCCTATACATTGGAAGACTCTAGTCCAAAAAACAATAATGCCTCCAAGGATCCATCTCCACTAATCCCAGAGCAGTACACTCCCTAGGTCCAAGCATCCTCCCTAGGAATGGACATAAACTGTAGTGCATCTAGTGTTGATGATCCTTCTTGAACCAAGCTCAACTGCCATGAAGTTCCAACTTCAGGAGCTCATCCAAGGTAGGGGTGTCAAGTGTCAGCATCAACCCAGAGAACATGAGTAGAATCCCTTTTCTAAATACCATATTCCCTTCTAAGAAGAGTCACCTGAAGCAGGGGCTTTCTTCATATTACTTCAATTGTTTTCTATTGCTTAGTTAGTGAAGCAAAAACCCAGAACATAAAAACAAAAGATGCATTTGGTGAGGAGCAGAATATTTTACCTTCTTATTTTCATTCCCATCCTAGACAGCTTTACCTTTTTATGACCCATCCCCCTACACTCCATCCTAAGGTTGAGATAATCATAAAACATTCTTTAAGAAATCTTTGCATCATATAAAGAGGGCTCAGAAAGAACAATTTCACAGCATAAATTAAATCTTCTAATTCCTTCCATCAGCACCTTTCAAGACATGAATTGCATACGCTAGACCAAATGATGTTTCCACACAAGCTAATTATCAATTTTATACAGATTAGTAAAACCACATTCATTCAGATCCCATTAATTTGATATTCTCATGAAGTGGGATGGTGATTTAGCTATATTCTGTGAAAAAAGATGACTATCTTAAGCAAATTAAGACAAAGTGATAAGAGGACTACAGAGGACATCAGTCTTCAATCTCTTCTAACTACTTTTTTTCAAGAAGTATTGGTATACCCATATCACAAAAATCTTCCTTCATCAAATCATTGTTGATATTTTCTTTGTGCCAAACAGGTACACTCAAGGAATTTACAATCTGGTAACTACAAACTAAAAGTTTCCATAGTTAAAAATCATTCTTATGATTGGATTTTTAAATTATCTAATAGGCATACAAAAGGAGGTCACATACACATAAATAGTGAAGCATAAAAATAATTACCTCATGACTTTACCACCTACCCTCAGAACTAGAATATTCCCAACATCCCTGTACTAATCCACATGCCCCTTTCTAATCCCCTCCGCTGCCTCTTCCTACACCCCCACCAGAACTAACCACTATCCTGAAATTGGTATTTATCATTCCTTTGCTTTTCTTATGGTATTACTCCATACATATGTATTCTTAAATAGTAAATTAAGTTTCACTTGTTTATAAACTTTAAAAATGGTATTTAGCTGTGTGGATTCTTTTGTGACCTGCTTTTTTTCACTCAATATTATGTTTTCAAAATTCAGGCATGCTATAGCAGTGTAGCTGTGAGTTCTTCATCTTCACTACATATAATCTTCCATTTTATTTATATAGTTATTGTCATGGTGGTGGATATTTGGGGTATTTCCAATAATTTTCTATCACAAATAACATGCTAAACAGCTATGAACATCCTTGCATTTGTGTGGTGTTTATATGCAAGAGTTTCTCTAGAATATACCTAGGAAAGGAAACGCCAGGTTCTGGGGTATGTTCAAGTTTAAAAGATAGTGCTAAAAATCATTTTGAAAGTGGCTGTACCAATATTTACTTCCCTTAGCAAGGTATAATTCTCCATTGATCCATATCTACTCCAATAGTTAATATTGGCAGATTTGTCTTTTTAATTTTGTCAGTTTAATGAATGTGTAATGTCATATCATGATTTTAACTTATAATTCTTAATTACCAGTAAAATGAGCACACTATCATACGTTTACTGGTCATTTGGATTTCTTTTGGGAAATGTCTATCCAGGCCTTTCATTCATTTTATATCAGCTTGTATTTTTCTTATTGATTCGTAGGTATTATTTATTTCTAAATAAAATCATTTATTTGCAGATACTAGTCCTCTGTCAGTTACATGTGTTGCAAATTACATCTCCTGGTTTGTGACCTATCTTTTCATCCTCTTCACGGTGTCTGTCGTTGAATTAAAGTTCTTCATCTTAAGGTAACTGAATTTATCCACCACTTTTATGGGTAATGCTTTTTATGTTTTAAAAAATCTTATCCATCTCTGAAGCAAATCATATAATAAATCTTTCCTCTGATCTATTAATTATCTGTCCCTGCAAATAGCTTTAATTTCGTTTAAATATTCTATAATTTTAACCAGTAGTTGAATATTCCTAGAACCACCTGAATCAGAATCACCTAAGTATTTCTAAAATGCTAACACATGGTCTTTATTTTTCCCACAACGATTTATTGAGTAACTTTTATATGCCAGGTTCCACTCTAAGCCTGACCATACAGAAGTAAATAAAACAGACAAAATCAAAGAATGCATACAAAAGGCCAACAGGTACATGAAAAGATGCCAAACATCACTAATCATCAGAGAAATGCAAATCAAAACCACAACGAGGTATCACCTCACACCTGTAAGAATGGCTATCACTAAATGGCTATACACACACACACACACACACACACACACACACACACACACACACACATCTATATATCTATATATCTATATATAGATATAGATATATCTCACAAGGATATGATCAGGGATTCAAACAAGGCCCTTGCTTTTCCCAAAAAATAAAATAAGTTTTTTTCTTGTTCAAAAAATTGTGTTGCCAGGGAGATCAGCTTGGTGCTTTGTGACCACCTAGAGGGGTGGGATAGGGAGGGAGGGAGACGCAAGAGGGAAGAGATATGGGGATATATGTATGTGTATAGCTGATTCACTTTGTTATAAAGGAGAAACTAACACACCATTGTAAAGCAATTATACTCCAATAAAAATGTTTTAAAAATAAATAAATAAAAGAACACCAGTCACACTGGATTAGGACCCACCTTAATTACTTCTTTTTAACTTGATTATCTCTGTAAACACCTTATCTCCAAATAAGGTCACATTCTGAGGTACTGGGGGTTAGGGCTCCAACGTCATCTTTTAGATGATACCAGCACCCTTCAGAACTGTCTCTCAATAGTGTCCTCAAGGCAAGATCTAGACATCATCAATAGATTACAAGTCACATTCTGAATCTAATAAAATCCTAACAATTAGATGTAAGTGTAGTTTATTCCTTTATGTTCCCATGTGCCACTGTAGTAGAAAGATTGCCGACTCTAGATGACCTTGATGTTTTTTGTTTCATATCTGCATTTAGATCTTTAATTATAAAAACAATATATGATCATAAAAATTCAAGCCATACTTAAGGGAACAAAGCAAAATACCTTCTCCAGCCTCCTCCCCTCCTTGTCTCGAGTCTCATTTCGCAGAGAGGTTCCATGAAGAGTACATTCTTTCAGATCGTTTTAATGCATGCACATATAAAACATTTTCCTTTTTTTTTGGCCAGTTTTCCTCTTGCTTTTAATCTGAATTTTCTAATGTGTCTGAATGAACATACCTTCCCTAAAAATGAAAAAAACAGAAGCTTAAAAAATGAAATGGAAATTTTACTGTAAGATATCTTAAGTGTATCTCTAGAATTTTAAGGGGAAAACAAGACAGAAATGCCCTTAGTGGGGAGAAAGGCAACTTATTTGTTTGCATATTGCAATAGAAATTCCCCTTAAGTTCATTATCACTTCAATTACTATTCAGTTGGGAAAGAACCAATTAGCGCAGTTCCTGGCACACAATAGCTGCTCAATAAATATTAATTAATTAATTAATTAGGCAATAAAGGAGTCTCCAGGAAACATCTTTTGGAACTGGAGAGTCTGGCTTAGGAATCTGTGGGGGTACAGGTGGTGTTGTCATTGATTCTTCCAACTAACAGTTGGGAGTTTCAAAGAGAAAGGAGGCTATGGGAGGTGAAAGACTAGCTATGCAGATGGTGTCAAAGAAGAAAATTTAGGTTTCTGGACTACAATCTAAAATAGCAAAATGATAAAGCTTTGGGCTAGAAATGCAGCACATGTTAGTAGTACAAGAAAGCATATGTTTGTCCGAAAATGAACTACCCTGATTAAAAGCCATGGGGCAGAGGGGTGGGATAGGGAGGGTGGGAGGGAGACACAAGAGGGAGGAGATATGTGGATATATGTATATGTATAGCTGATTCACTTTGTTATACAGCAGAAAGTAACACACCATTGTAAAGCAATTATACTCCAATAAAGATGTTAAAAAAAAAAAAAAAGCAGTGGAGCAGGAGGTCTGGACACTGGTTTAAGCTTTGCATCAATTAAGTATAATTAAACCAAATCATAGCACCCATTTCATCCTAGTCACTTTTAAAACGACAATACAATGCCTACGAGCCTTTCCAACCTTTTTTTAATCTTAATATTAAATGTATCCCTAACGGGAGACAAGAAAATGAACAAGTGAGGTATGGATCCACTTACTAAGGAGTCCTAGCAGGCATGACATAGAAGGAATTACAGTAATGCCCAAGGTACCCAGTGGTGTCCACAATACTGTAACTAAGAATAGATTCAGAAATAATACAGTCTCAGATGATTATACACTATTATGGAGAGCGTGGATAGAGAACAAAGAAATCTTGATACTAAAAAAAAATAATAAAAGTCAAATGCAACATTACTGTTGTCCTCAGACTTGGTAGGCAGCTGCACACAAATGGGATATTGTGGTTGATGTAAAGGAAGGAGAGGCCGAATTTTACTGAGTATAAATAAAATATACACCTGCTCAAAGATTCTTAAATGTGAGGGTAAAAATACCCCAAACAATATAGGAGTAAGGATAAAAGAAGAGATCATCTCTGATCATTCATTAATCCATTCATTCATTCAACCTGGTTGATATTCAAAACATTTAATAACTGGTATGGTACAACCAATCAGAAGGTACACTTCAGCCAATCAGAAGAGATACCAGCTATATACAAATGGAACAATAGCAAGGGGCACCTGGTGCATGTGTGCTGACCACCTACCATCCCTGCATTCAGCAACTGAGTACATAAGAACAGTGTGTGTGTGTGTGTGTGTGTGTGTGTGTGTGTATGTGTGTGTGTGTAAAATATGGAATGCTTCTTACCATATACCCCCTCACCTTACGTGACATCTTAGGTCCAAATTATTGTTAATAAAATTGTAAGAGTACATCTTTTCTCTTTCAAGAAAAATTTTCAAATTTGCATTTAATTAAAAAACTCATTTTACTATAAATATTTGGCTTACTCCTGCGTTTGGTTTCAAATAACCACAAGTTCTTTTATACCATGTTTTGCTCATTCTTGGGCCACTGGAGTAAAACATCCAATAACTTTAAGTGTTTCTCAATGCTTTGCATATATGAGAATGTGTTTCTCCTGCCTTTACACATGAAATCTAACAAAGAGGTATTAAATTTGTGAGGTCTCAAGAGTTTCCTCATAGAAATTTTAACCCATTGCTCCACTGTTCTCTAGCATTTATCATTCCTAAGGAGAATTCTGAGCCAGCCAGAGCTTTATTCCTTCACAGGTAAACATTATATGCATTGAGATTTCTCTCTTCATCTAAGTACATTTTGCCAGTAAATATGCAGGTGTGATTCTTTTCATTTTTTAATTCTCTTTTTCATTTTTATAGATTCCTTTCAGGAAACTTTTCCACTTTTATGTCCCCATTATTGCTTCTGTTTCTATTTATGTCTATTCTTTCTTTATGTTATTCTTTTCTCTCTCAAAACAGCTATAAATCTTATTAACAAATAGTTTTCTAAAATGTCTGTGTATATATATAAGTACATATATGTATAATTTTTAGCTTCATAATTTACAGATACACGAAACTTTTAGCCTCAGCCTCCGAGTCAGGCTGCATCCTTTCTTCCTCTCCCAGGCTCTGCTGCAGTTCTTCCATTGGCTTCATGTTGTTGTGGCAGATGTTGCCGAAGTGGCGGTAGTGGTTGTTTTCATCATAAAATGAGAAGCAGTCTGCCCAGACAGCATGTTTGTCAACAGACAGGTTTGGTTTGTTCTTTTTTCTTTATTTCCTTGACTTTGTTCATTGTACATTTGGACGCTGATCACATGCCTTCTCTGGGATCTAAAGTGAAGGGCATGTTGATGTACCCAGTCATGGCCGCTGAATGGTAGATTGGGGATAAGAACACAACTCTTTTGACTCCATACTTTTTCCTGATGCTACAGCATAAAAAGAGTCAAATGTACGCAGATATGACATTGTAATAAAGTGGTGATGCTGACATCACAAATGTATTTCTATGTGAGTGCATATGTAAATAAATACATATAATTCATAATGACAGTCTACTCTATGCTCCTACTCTATAACAGAGGAGGATTCAAAATAACACTAAAGCCAAAGATAATAGAGTAAAATATATTGTTACCATGATGGTGTAAGCAGAGGGATCAGTACAGCTTATCTGAAAAGTAATTCAAAGAGCACTATATACTGAAGGAAACTGAAGGACTTCTTTCTTGTTCATAATATATATTTGATAATCCTTATCCCTTTGGCTTTCTTATTTGCCCTAAAAGAGCCTGTAGAGTTATATAATCGCAAAAGGAAATGCAGCATGAAGAATGATTTTCCATTTTATGCCATCCACTGATTAAGTGATCCAGTTTATAGCAATGTCAAGTCATTAACAAAAATAGAGATTAGATACTGTATAAAAACAAACTAGGCAAACGAATAAATAGCGTTGAGAAATTGCTGGTACTTAATAAGGGAATTTTATAATGAAATTAAAAGTTAATTCACCTATAAATAATGATATTAGTAGTACGCGAAACTACAGTATTTCACTGCAGCATTTCCTGAATGCCTGCTCTGGCCCTTCAGTGGTAAGACCTTTATACTATACATATTTATAATCTTAACTCTTTGCAGCATCATTGTCATATAGGATCATTTTGAACTCTTCAACTTTATGGGCAAAAGTCTGAAAGCCACTCATATGATATCACAGCAGGCCTCCTCAGAGTCTTGCTAAATATTTAATAAGCAACAAATTGTTAAAAAGCCAATTAGCATGACCTCACAGTCCCTTTAGAAGTTTAGATGCAAGTTTCTATCATTTAATGGTAGAAAGATTACTGGATTTTTGTATCTGATTCTGTTACCTAACAACCCATCAAAAACTTGCTTCTCAATTCTAAGCAGATTAGTTAGCTTCTGCTTTTTCAGTTTGAATAAACACAAAATAATTCCAAGAAATTCCTCCCAAGATTATGTAGGCAAAAATCACTTGGATTCAAATCCACTGGTTTTTAACTATGTTTTGTTTATTGTTTTTAATATAAAATGTTAATTTAATAATGTAAACTAAAGGAAATGTAGAGACATTTTAAAATTATGAATAAATTATCAGCAGTACTTCCATCACTTAGAAATAATCATGGTTAACAAAGACATTTATTTCGGTTGGTCATTCAGTAAAATTCTACTGTGACTTTACCATATACACAATATTGTGCTAAGTGCTAATAAATACAGCAGTAAACAGGGACCAGCCCTTGCCCTCATGAAGCTAATGGTGCGATAGGAAAGAACGACACTGAACAAGCAGTTGAAACTTTGATCAATAGTTCCAGCGTGGTGGTTCTGGATACTTTGGGTGCGTCAATCAAAGATTTATATAGTCTATGATTTAGAAAAGGGTTCCCCAAAGAACTGACACTCTCTCCTCCCACCGGAAGGTAAGCTCCATATAGGCAAAGATCTGCTCACTACAATTCCTAGCACAAGGGTGGAAAAAGTAGATGCAAGACAACTCTTCAAATAGATGGGAAGGATGAGAGATAAAAGGAAAAGGAAAATTACAGGTTAACAAGCTCACTGAAGGGAGGTTTACAGAAGTCTTATTTGAAAACATCTACTTTCTCTGTGAAGTAGGCAGTAATTTAATCTGCTGCAAATTTAAGGAGAATTGGGAAAAGAAGGTGTCAGAATTGAGGAGAAGGGAAAGTATAAAACAGTTGTGGAGGGCTAGAGTTTGAGCTGTTGAGGAAACTAGTAAGCACAGACCAGTGGAGGTTCATAACCACAAATTTATATTGACACCAATTTGATCAGATCAGTCCTTTTTTACTCACAGGACTAGAAAGCTGAGTGCAAATAAGGCAAAGGCAGACAGTGGGCTCATCTAGTGTTGGGGTTTTGCCCCTGACAGATACATTCTAAGGACAAGGGACAGGAGAGTATAATGTGCTTCAGGTTCATCTACTATTCTGTGGCATGTATCAGTAGCTTGTTTCCTTTTGTTATTATGAGTGTTATTCCATTGTATGTATATACTATAGTTTGTTTATCCATTCATCAGTTAACAGACATTTGTATTGTTTCTACTTTTGAACTATTACAAATAATGCCACTATGAACATCTGCAAGCATTTCCTTGGATAGGTCTGTAGGAGTGGAACTGTTAGGACATCTGGAAAATATGTTTAAATTTTTACAAATCCATGAAATTGTTTTCCAGAATGGCTACACCACGTTTCATTCCCACCAGTAATTAATTCCCTCATCTTACCAGGATTTTCACTTTAGGCACAGTGAGTCCTTTTGACATACAAATTCAAATGGTTTTCCAGTGAGTAAAAAGAAAAATTTTAATTTTAACTTATTTTCCATTGATATTGTCGGTCTTTTGGATTATAGCCATTCTAGAGGGTGATATCTCATTGTGGTTTTAATTTGTACTTCTCTAATTACAATTTAACAGGTGTTTTGGAACATTTCCCTATACTCTTTGCTTTGCTGGGATGGCTCCATTTTTAATTCAGTTCCTTGTTCTAATATCTCATCAATTAACTCTTGTCTCAAAATCTCATGTTTTCTTTAACTCATAGTTAGTATAGGTACATTCTGTTTCTTGCTAAAACTTGTTCTCAAAAGTATTTTTTTCTCTATCGCTTTCTATTTTCTTTGTTTATCTCTTATAATCATTTCATAATTTCTGTCAGGTTCCAACTGTTTTGTTTTGCTTTATTTTCATCCTTGAATGAGGACAACTTTAACCTGAACTGTCCTTTACCCTAAGATGATCTTGTTAATTTCTCCCTGAGTCCCTTCCCTGGACACCATTAAATTCCTTTTAAATCCCAAAATGAAGGAAAGTTCCATAATCTAGTAGCCTGAGGAAGAGATCTGGGACTGTGGGGGAGTCTCAGCAGTTATCTTTTGGTAATCACTTCTTTGTTGAGAAGCCATAGCCACCTGTCCGTATTTGATTCTCTACTCCTTGTACTCATTCTTCCTCACATTACTGCCCATCATTTTTGGGGTGACCATCTTATTAGTGAGAAGTCATGCCAAGCAAAGGCCTGATATCTGCTGTCTTCCTATTTGGTATGACAATAGTACTGTTGGAGCCCCATCAGAGCCGCTTCCAAATGTTACTGATCTATAGTGAAAAAAAGGAGCTCCAGGTGGCATGGCCCTCACTAGAGAGTCTTCCTTTATCCATAAAATTTATTCATCTTACCAGGATTGTCACTTTAGGCGCAGTGAGTCCTGCAAACTCAGGTGGTTTTCCAGTACGTAAAAAATTCTTAAAGCAACTTATTTTTCATTTGTTCTGATCTCTTTCTATGGCATTTATTCATATTTTAATACCTGCTCTATTTTCCATTCCTCTGATTTTTCTGTCATCTTCACATTTCCATATCCTTTTCTCTATATTCCAAAAAAGCATTTCAAAATTGTCTTCTGCATATCTTATGTAAGTTCCTAAAAATCTCTTTTGCCTTGTGTGTTCCTAATTCTGATTTTAAATCTGAGATTATGTTTTTAATTTAATTAAACTCTAAGCCAGGTCTTTATTTCTGTATGCCTTTCAAGAAGCTCTTTGTTCATCTGAATAGGCTGTCTCATTATATTTTCTTTCACCTTTCATCATAAACTTGATGAAACACTACAAATTTAGTTAATCCCATAAACAGATGCTATCAAAATACTTTATAAATCCCATAGCAAATATTTTTCAAAAAGTTTGTGCTTCCTCTGAATTTATAACATCTTTGTTTTACCATCCTATTTTTTTTTGAAGAATCCCATATTAGTTTTCCTCTATCTGCTCACACTGGAATTAGAAGAGGTCTGCCAAGGCCTAGGTTTTCCCTTACTGCCTATCTGGCTGTGGTTGGAATTTCTTCAAGCTTAAGTATGAATTCTGTTTTACACAGCTTTACATAACAGTTCTGTGAATGAATGGCAGCTGTAGCAAGGAAACTTCGTGTGTCTTTTCTTCCTTGTGTTTGCTTACACATCTGTGACAGAGGCCAGCTTTCTTTTAAAAGCTTTATGCTTAGCCTGGCCTCTGAGCCAATTACATGGTTTGGCCCTCAAAGGCCTCCTTTCTGGACCTTTTGCTGGGTGCAAAAGCCCTGCCGTGCTGCCAGCCTTGTGCTTGATTTAGCTATTGCATGGTTCCTGGGGTTGCTTTCAAGCGTTGTTGCTCCAGGACAGCAAAAGGGAGTCTAGGTGGTTTGTTCCCTTTCTATATCCCAACTCACCCATTCCTCCCCCTCCAAAAATGGCATATAAGTGAATTTCTACCAGTTGCTACTGTCTTAGAAAGTATAGTGGTAAGAGATAAAAGAGTTAATTAAGATCACAATTTATTGTTAACTGGAAAACATTAAAACACTTGATGAATATTTTGACTTTTTTTGATCATTTGAAATAGGGTCCATGCATGTGTGCATGTGTGTGTATGCACATGCATGTGTAGGATGAGACCATCAAAATGTCAACAGTGGTTATCTCTTTGGGTGGTAAGATTTCAAATGCTTGTTTTTTTCCATATCTATATTTTCCAAATTTTCTATTTTGAATGTGAATTGTTTTTATAATAAAAGGTAAGTTTTTAAAATGATGAAATGACATAATGAATGCTAAGGTGCCCAGCTATATTAGTCACTCCTTTCCTAGGAATCTCCTTAGTGAGTATTTAGGAATAGGTTAAGAAATCCATTCTTGAAATTATAATTCATATAAAAATGATTATGTTTTATGATAGCACCTTTAACAAAGCACATCTGAAGAATACATCCCGCCAAACATAAATACAACCTGAAAAACGAAAACAAGAGCAAAGAACTAAAATCCTTCACAAAGACCCTGTAGATTGGTATATAATGAAACTCAGGTTTCAATAACAGAAAACGATTTCAATGCAAAATGTGTATATTAATGTCAAGTTGGGATGAAGTGCAAATAAGACCAGCAGCTCTGGAGAGTATCTCTTCTGTCTTCCAGATTCCCTTTCTCACTTGTCCCTAAATAGCTTGGGAAAACGCCACACATTTCAACACATATTTATGAAGATAAATGGCAAAATAACTTTCCAAGGGTCATTCAGTTATTTTCCAGAAGTTAATACTAGGACAGACACCACCTGGTAGAAAGTGCTCCAAATAAATATTCAACTTTAAGTTCGCAATTATTCATCAGCCTATACCGAGTGCTCTAAGTATTTATACACACTTTAATTTAATTTTATAGCATCCTAAGAGGTAAATATCTTTTTCCCAGGTTAGATATGTCTTTGCTGAACAAGGTCCAAGAGCTATGCTAGATGCCATGGACACAGTGCTTTTTACAAGTACAAGCCCTACTTTTGCCTTTGTGATGCTTACAGACTAGCTGGAAAAAATAAGCATTAGGTAGACAATCTCATTACAATTTATTTTAAACAGTGAAAGGGACTACAACAGAAAAGCATAAGTGAAGAGGAGTTGTCCATGTGAAGAGTGTGGGTAAGATCATTCTAGGTAGATAGCACAGCAGATCTGAAGGCTCTGAGATAGGAAAAAGCCAGATAATCCAACAAAATGAACAAAAGCCAGAGGTGCGAGTGGATGGTGATCAAGAGCAGAGAGTGGTAACAGATGAGGCTGGAGGGGCAGGAAAGGCCAGATGGAACTTGTAAGGCATGTTAAGGATTATTTTTATCTTTATCCAAGGAGCAAAGTGGGTTTAAATCATGAAGTGGCACAACACCATTTCTTTTTTTAAAAGACTGTACTGCCTACACTGTGGTAAAAGATTAGAGGGAAGAAAAAGTGAATGTGGTGTCATGGATAACTCATATGTGCTTTACTTTACTTTCCTTCTCAGTTAACAAGTCCCCCAAATTCCTTCAAGTTATTTCCCCTGTGACATTCTTTGCCTTGGAGTTTGAATGGGATTAATCTCCCCTTAACCCTTAGTGTAAGCCTCCAATCAACAAAATCCAACCCTTTGACTATGGTGATTGATTCAGGGAAGGACATGTGACCCATGAGTTGGGGGGGAGGGGGTTAAAGACTACTGGGAAAGAAGTTTTGTCACTCTTCTATGAGAGCTACTGGGGGAAATGTTTTCCCTTCCCAAAGATCATGAACAAAGAAGCATGAGGACCTAGGACCTCCTGGCAGCCCCCTTATTTGACAGCGTGATCCCGTTTGAGCAGGGAGATAACACAGTGGAAGGTAGAAAGAAGAAATGGAAAGAAACCAGGATTTGGGTGACCTTACTGACATTCTCAATCAAGGCTTGCCCAAAGCCAATCCTAACTCTGGCCTTTTTCAATTATATAAGGCAATGAAAGTCCTTTACTGTTTAGGCTGTTTTCTATTACGTGCTACCAAAAGATTCTTTATGGAGTTATCTCTTAGGTGGTGGTTGTAGCAGTAAACGTGGGTAAATGTGACAAATTTGAGATTTATTTAAGAGATATACTCAATAGAATTTGGTAATGAGAGGTTTGAGAGAGAAAACGGTGTGAAGGATGATTGCTAGTTTTCTGGGTGGTGAACAGTGGTGGTATTTCCTGAATTCAGGACCACTGAAGAGGGAGCAGGCTTTGGGTTGGGTTCGGGGATAAGGGAGATAAGCAGAGTTTCGCACACATTGAATGTGAAAATCCTATGAGCTATCCAAGTGGAAACGGCATAGGCAGCTGGACATGCAAGGCACATAAAAAAGAAGTAATAAAATAATACTACATAAGTTTTTTCTACTTCCATTTCTCACTCTCCTTCAAACAGACATAAAAGAGCAAGTCTATATAATCTCCTGCAGTCAGCCTATTCTCAGCCTCTGAAATAATAGGAGTGACAAGAATAAAGGAGCAAGATATTCTCTGTTTTAACAAAAGAGGCAAAGGAGAGTCTTTCCCATTTTGTAGAAAATGATAGAAATGCTAAGGACAGTGGTAATTGGGTGTGAGCCATAACTCTTCAGAGGACAGATTAGGATCTTTACTAACCTGAGAACGTTAGTAAATTGATGATTCAGAATAGATTCAGCTAGTAACAATGTGAAGAAGTCTTTCTAGTCCATTAAAATATTTTGATGAATGTGAGGTCTGAACATGGCAAGGCAGGGGTAAAAATGTGCTCTGATGAATTCTCCAGAATTCCTGCTTTGACCCTTATTGGTTGTTTGGCTTTGGTGCAAAATAAACTTTCTGAGCTTCAGAGCCATCTACTTTATCTACCGCACAGGATTATTATGAGAATTAAATAAGTAACAAAGACCAATGTGTTTTGTAAACCATAAAGAGATTATAAAATTTAAAGGGATGACTAAAAAATACCCATTGGCAGAGTAAGCAAATAGGAATTTAAGTTCAAAAGTGTCAGGATGATCAACTTTTAACGCAGGCTCAAAGTTCTCAGCAGAGTTTAAGAGTTTAAAACTTGGTATGACAAAGATCGAGGAGCTTATATGAGTGTTTATTTCCCTTTTGAGCCACTGTTTACCAGTAGCTCACCAAGTTCCATTTTGTCACATCAGCATAGGTGGTGGGGACAGTCACTGCCAGGCCTCCTTTTCTCATAGGCAGTACAGCAGAGTGGTGAGAAGCATGGGTTCTGGAATCAGATTAGCTGCGCTGGGCTCCCAGCTATTACTGTGCAAACCTCGGCAAGCTTCTTCCCCTTGCCAAGTCTTCGTCTCCTCATCTGTTAACATGGCAGTCATCCTCTGTATTAGTTTCCTACTGCTGCTGTAATGAATTACTACAAACTTAATGGCTTGAAACAACACAAATTTATGATATTACAATTCTGGAAGTCAGAAGTCTGAAGTGGGTCTCACCGAGCTAAAATCAAGAGGTAGGCAGGGTTAGAGCCTCTGGAGATGTAGGAGAGAATCAATTTCCTTGCCTTTGTCAGCTTCTAGAAGCTCCTTGCATTCCCTTGGCTCATGGCTCCCCTCCCCTCATCTTCAAAGCCAGTAGCATAATCTCTCTCTGACCCTGCTTCTGTCTTCACATATTTTTCTCTGACCACAGCAGGGAAAGGTTTTATCTTTTTAAGGACCTATGTGATTATGTTGGGCCTTCCCAGATAATCCAGGATGATCTCCTCATCTCAAGGTCCTTCATCTAATCACTTCTGCAAAGCCCCTTTGACGGTGTAAGGTACCATATTCACAGGCTCCAGAGATTAGGACATGGACATCTTTGGGGGCCACTTTTCAGCCTACCACAGTCATCCTCAGAGGGTTACAGTAAAGACTAGACAAGTTAGCATAGGCAAGGTATTTAGAACAGTGTCTGGCATATAGAAAACACTGTATTATATGTGTTAGCTATTGTTGTTGTGACTATTACTGTTATTATTATCATTATCACAATGTTCAGTCCCTTCAAGGCAGTTAGTTAACAGAGGGAATAATAGTACCTCACAGAGTTTTGTTAAGGATTAAATAAGTTAATACATGTAAAGCAATTTGGACAGTGCCTGACATACAATATGCACTCAGTAAATATTAACTATTATTATTATATCTGTATCAAACACACTCTTTAAAAATACATATATATTTTGGGGGACTTCCCTGGTGGTTCAGTGGGTAAGGCTCTGTGCTCCCAATGCAGGGGGCCCAGGTCCCATCCCCGGTTGGGGAAAGATCCTGCATGCATGCCGCACTAAGAAGTCCGCATGCTGCACCTAAAAGATTCTGCATGCCACAACGAAGATCTCTCATGCCGCAACTAAGACCTGGCACAGCCAAAATAAATAAATATTTTTTTAATACATATATATTTTTAACAAAAAGAAAAAAGTCAATTATTTGTTAACCTGGTTCTTTTACTAAGTAATGTATCATAAACATCTCCACACCTCCAAATCTTTTCCTACAACACGATTCCGAATAGTACGGATGTACGTCATTTAACATATTCGAGGACATTTAGGAAAGTTCCAGATATGGATACTATAAAGTGTTGCAATTGGACATGCTTGAACATATCTCTCATTATTTCCTTACAAAGAAATGAAGTTGTTGGGATAAGATGTATATTCACTCTTAAACCTTTTGGTACATTTTAAATCTCAGTACTTACATCACTCAGAGTTCTTTGCAATATTTAACATTTGGCTTATTATGAAAGTGGCCTAGGCGATTGTTTCTTAGCAAAGCAGAATAATTACCTCAAGTGAGGGTAATGTGCTCCTTAGCCACTGAAGAGCAACATGATGTTGAAATGAAAGGTGACTTGCTGGGGGACAAGGGCTGGCGACCACACCAGCATCTCCAAGCACAGGCTACTGGAGGTATCAGCGCTCTTCTGATATAACTAACTCCAGATATGAAAAGCATCATCTGGCCCTGAGTATCAGGAATCCTCAACCTCAAGCTGTGTTGAATTTGGGGAAGTCAGAGCAGCTGCACTGACACGCATTTCACAGGCTTTCTCTCTTAATTTATTCCTTTCGTGGAGAATTCCTCTTGGCAAGGTGTTACGGCCTTTGTGTCAGCCATATCACTCTTTTCCTAAAATAGTGAAAGGGCTGAAATGTCTCAGAGGCAGAAAAATTACCTAAAAAAGGATTCCACTGGGAGGAACCTTGCCAGAGGGAGCTAATCACATTGAATCACAGGTGAGGAAGCAACATGACATAGGTGTTTGACCCATTAGCTCAACAATTTATGTTCGCTGTTATTAAAGGGAGAGGCCTTAAAATGGATCATTAATAAATAAGTGTTTTAATATTTAGAGAAGGTGAAAATTGTGGATTCACAGAATCCCAAGATTACAGAGGTCTTCAAGGTCATCTATTCTAACCCGATGGTCAGCTGTTGCTTGAATTCCATTTACAATTGTCCTGACAAGTGATCATTAGCCTCTGCTTGGACATCTCCCATAGCAGGGAACTCGTCACTTCCTGCAAGCCGCTCTCTCCTTAGAACACCTGTTATAACTACAAAGTTCATCCTTATTGAGATCCTGAAATCCATCAGCCTAAATAAGCAAACAAACAAATAAATAGATGTTTTTCAAAGAAATAAATAGGTGTTTTTCAAGCATTGACAAGTGATATAGAGTGTTGAAAACATTATATCAAAAAAACAAACAACCTGATTAAAAAATGGGCAGAAGACCTGATTTGACATTTTTCCAGAGATAAACAGATGGCAAACAGGTACATGAAAACATACTCAATATTGCTAATCACCAGAGAAATGCAAATCAAAACCACAATGAGATCACCTCATACCTGTCAGAATGGCTATCATCAAAAAGTCTACATATAACGTATGTTGGAGAGGATGTGGAGAAAAGGGAACCCTCCTACACTGTTGGTTGGAATGCAAATTGGTGCAGCCACTATGGAAAACAGTATGGAGGTTCCTCAAAAAACTAAAAATAGAACTACCATATGATCCCGCAATTCCGCTGCTGGGTATATATTCGAAGAACACGAAAACACTAATTTGAAAAGATACATGCACCCCAATGTTCACAGCAGCACTGTTCACAAATAGCCAATATATGGAAGCAACCTAAGTGTCCATTAACACACAAATGGATAAAGAAGATGTGGTATATATACACAATGGAATATTATTCAGCCATAAAAAGAATGAAATTCTGCCATTTATAACAACATGAATGGAACTTGAGGGTACTACGTTTAGTGAAATAAGTCAGAGAGAGAAAAACAAATACTGTATGTTTTCACTTATACATGGAATCTAAAAAATAAAACAAATGAATGAATATAACACAACAGATATAGAGAACAAACTAGTGGTTACCAGTGGGGAGAGGGAAGCAGGGAGGAGCAAGATAGGGGTAGGGAATTAAGGTTACAAACTACTATGTATAAAATAAATAAGCTACAAGGATATACTATACAGCACAGGGAATATAGTCAATATTTTATTATAACTTTAAATGGCTTATAATCTATAAAAATAATGCATCACTATGTTGTACACCCGAAAGTAATATAATATTGTAAATCAACTATACTTCAATTTTTAAAATTTATCTTTACAGCTGACTCCAGAGCCTTTTGTAGGGAGGGAGCTAACTTTGTTTAGAAAAATACTTTGATAAGCCATTTTGGATGACAAAGATGAGGTCCTGAGGGAAAGATGAGGTTCCTGAGAGCTTATAGTGTAAAGAAAAAGCAAAACCAAACTGTTGTGCCTTAGAAATGAATGGAATGTTGAGGTGGGGTGAGTAGTGAAAGGTTGGAAATGGGATTGAAGAAGGGAGCGACGGAGCTGAACAACACAGCCAGATGCTGCCTCCTGTGGGCAAGGCGGCCAGTTAGAAATTACCTGTGCCTGGAAGTCTTTTAAGAACAGTACTCCATCTTAAGTTCATTTCATTTCTATAATACAAAAGATAGATTGGCATAACACTTTTAGAAAGTAATTTGGCAAATATATATCCGATTTATTTTAGCCTGATAATCCGAATTCTTGATATCTACCCTGAAAAATTAAATCAAATGTGGAAATGCCCCAAATTGGAAACAACCTAGATCCTAAGGCAGAGATTGCTAAATAAACTATGGTACAGCCCCTTGATGGAGTACTTCGCAACTATTATATGATTATAAGATACATATATAAGATATATATATATCTCATATGATTATAAGATACATACAAGAAAATATATGACAAATGTTTTATGAAAAAAAATAAGAAAAGTTATAACTCAGTCTTACCCTACTAAGTAAACAAATCAAATGACAAAGAAGTTTATTGAACAGAAAATATTTTAAAAGAAATACACCAGGGGAATTCCCTAGTAGTCCAATGGTTAGGACTCCGAGCTTTTACTGCTGAGGGCTTGGGTTCAATCCTTGGTTGGGGAGCTAAGATCCTGCAGGCCATGTAGCAGAGACAAAAAAAAGAAAAATAAAAAGAAATATACCAAAAATCTTAACAATAGTCTTCTCTAAATGTAATTTTCTCCCTCCATTTTTCTAAGTTTTTGAAATTTTGCATAGCAGACATGTTTAACACTTAGATTGGGAAAATCTTTAAATAATCTATATTTTAAAATCAATTTTAAACCTCATTTAAAATTTCTTTATTGCTGTGGCTCTTCAGCAACTAGATGAGGGAAACAGCTTCATGGATACAGAAAAGTGGCCACCTGTCCTTTCTTCTAGACCCAACTCTGACCTTAGTCAATTCAGATCACCTTTCTGAGTGCCATCTGTGGGACAGGAATAAAGACACCTCCCTGACTCTTTCACAGGATTGTTGGGGGATACAATGCACTGGAGAATATGAAAGCCCTCTGAATTCTACCTCCATATAAAACCATAAAGAACTGTTACTGTTAGATTAGAATCTAGGGGTAGTCAGTTCATTCTTCCACTTCCAATCCATTCTTCATTTGCAAATGGTCACTTAATACAATCCAAGAAAATATATCGTATATAGGTCACATTTCTATATAGCACATAGTGGGATAAAATTCAGTATATTACTTTGGAAACAAAATACACAAAAGATCCTGAAACCAGTGGTAGTATAATTCTCTTTAACAGTGTGTATTCATGTGTGGTATGTGTGTGTATTTGAGTGTGAGTGTGTGTACATGTGCAATGAGTGTGGTGTGAGTTGTGTGTGTGAGTGTGGTATGACTGTTATGTCCACATGTATGATGTGTGTACGTATGTGTTTGGTTGAGTATGTGTACATTCAGGAGACCTTGGGAGCCAGAGAAGAATTTAGAATTGCTATTGCCTTATGAAGAGTTCTATTTTGTTTTGTTTTGTTTTACCTGACTACCCATGATGAGTCTGAATATTAAACAAACTTTCTGGACCAAAAATTACAGATCCAAGTTCTGGGAATGTGAGCCTATCACATAGTGAGGGAGACTGCTCAGTGGTCTGAATGGACCTGACTGCAATATCTTAATCTTTGAGCAGAATTCAAAGTAAGTCCATCTTGGGTTCCTTCCAAAAGTCGGGCGATGAATCACACACAAAGACCCAAGGCAGTTTCCTCTCCTCCCCCAGACCAAAACCAATACGTATAGTGGAAAGAACACAAGACTTCAGTCAGAAGCTTGAAGTTATATTCCTACTTTCATTAACTATAAGGCCATCTCTGACCACCAGCTCAGCATGGTGCCACTTCACCCCACGCCACCCTGTTACTTCCCCAAATTCCCAGGGCCCACCTGGATATCCTCTCCCATTGCCAATCCCTCCCAATTCATCACCAGTTCTTATGACCAGATCCCTCTGCCTCTCGATTCTTACAGCTGTATCCTTTCCCACTCTGGCCTGTACCATTCAAATGAGATAAAGTTCATTACCATCTACCTGTGATTAACCTGTACCATTCAAATGAGATAAAGTTCATTACCATCTACCTGTGATTATCCGGGCCATGTCAGCGGCTGGACATTAGGGAGCCAAGAGAACATTTTCAAGTTATTTAGCCTCTTCTGACCCAAGTTCCAAGGCTAGTGGACTAAATGATCTCTAGTGCCTTTTCCTGATCTAACATTCCATGATTCTGTCACATGATGATAACAACAACAAATATAATGATAATTACACCTGAAATTTGTATAGTGGGCCAGTTCTCAATGCCTCTTTACTCACATTATCTCCTTGAGCCACACGACATGTAAATAAACCAAGTATTATCATCTCCATTCTACAGATCCATTTTGGAGGTTACATGATTTGTTTTTCCAGGATAGCGGGACTCAGACCCATATCTTCTGACTTTGACTTCTAAGTTCTTACCTCCACAGAATAAGGTATAGCAAAACTCTTTTGCTGTTTATTCAGAGGAACAAGGCATTTGTGCAATTACAGTAGTTCCAAAATTCAAATATAATTAATGCAACTTTTTCAGACTAGATTCAGATCTTTTGGGGTATAACAAAACACTTCAATCCTTGTGAAGCAAGCCATGTCTCCTGCCCAGAAGAGAAGTTGGTAGGATTTCAAGGAGACTAGAATTTAGCACATATACTCTAATAGCTTATCCAAATACAGAGCATCATGGGCCTCATCCTTTCTACAGTTGCACAAGTCCTTGACATTCTCTTCAATTATGTGTTAGTGTTCCATCGTTGCTATATAAGAAATTATCACAAACTTAGTGGCTGAAAGCTACACAAACTTATTCTCTCACAGTTCTATAGGTCAGAAGTCTGACATGGGTCTCACTGGACTGAAGTTAGGTGTTGGGAGGGCTGGTTCCTTCTAGAGTCTCTAGGGGAGAATCTGTTTCCTTGCCTTTTCTAGCTTCTAGAGGCTGCTTGCATTCCTTGGCTTGTGGCCCCCTTTCTTCATCTTCAAATCCAGCAATGTAGCATGCTGCTGACCCTGCTTATGCTGTCACATCTTTTTCTCTGACCACAAAAGGAAAAGCTTCCTTTTAAGGGTTCAAGTGATTAGATTAGGCCCACCCAGATGACCCAGGATAACCTCCTCATCTCAAGGTCCTTAATCATATTTGCAAAGTCCTTTTTGCCATGAAAGGTAACATATTCACAGGTTCCAAGGATGAGGATATCTTTGTAAGGTCATTATTCAGCCTACCACAATGATTCTTTTTCATTGGTTTTATTAAAAATAATAGCTAAAATATATTGATGCTCCTTCTATAATGTCAAATACCAACGTAGAAGCTTTATATACAACAAATTTGTATAAAAGTACCACAAGGTTGGTACCACTATCACAATTTTATAGACAGTGAAATTGAGACTCCTGGGCTAAATAACCCTACAAGGTCACCTAGCCAGTCAGAGGCAGAGCAGACCTTTAAACCACTGTAAAACAACCGGGTGCAGCAGAAATAGCCACTTTTCAATGAAATCACTAATTCTCAGGCATAAAGCTGTCATGTAGCTAAGCTCAGCTGGAAGCCTACAAATATCTCTGCATGGGGGACACCCTCCCTATCCACAGACCCCGGTTTGCAGCCTGAGATTCCTTTGCTGCAGCATGTTCCATCCACAGCAAAAGGGAAATCTAGAGATTAAGATGGCAAAAGCTTCGCAGGACAAAAATTCTTCTAAAACCTCTGTAGACTCTTGAGATTTCTGGTAATACATGGCAAATGTGACAGGTTTCCTGAGCGTCTGCTAGTACTTGGCATCGTCACACTCCAGAGTCAATTTCAAAAGGGTCGTTTCTGGCCCACTAAGGCTTTAAGTAGCACCTCCTAACAGCCAGAACAGCTTCTGCAGCTTTCACTTTCTATTAAGAGCAGGTCAGGGCTCACAAGCTATAGAAAATAAATGTCACAAAGTAAATGCTTTTATACATTGGGTTTGTTTAAATTGCTTTGAAGACATTGAGAATGAAGACACATGGTTCAAAATGAAGTCTTTCAGAAATAATGATGTCATATCTCAAAGCACACAAAGTTATCTACTGCTACCCAAAACAAGATGCTGGGATGGCAATGCACATGTCACATGAATGTCAGGGCCAAAATGGGAGAGAATAACAGAAAATAAAATTTCAAAACACTTACGTTTATTGAGCATCTTCTGTTTGCCAGGAGTTTTAGAGAACTAATCTCATTTAATCCATAAAATAGTTTTAAGTAACCCAGTTTTACTGGTGAAGACACAGAGCCTTAGAGAGGTTTAGTAAAGGTCCAAGGTCACCCTGCTCAACAGCAGTGAGACAGGGGCTATCTGGCCAAGAAAAGAATCCACTTCACTATATACCCAACCAAAGAGACCAGGCTCGAGGGTATAAGGCGAGAGTCAGCCCTGGCTCCTTGGAAGGCAGCCTGACTAGGAAAATAATATTTATGTGCTTATAGGCTGTGTGGGAGACCAGAAGCATTAAAGCTGCAGATAAAGATAGGCAAGTGCAACTGATTTAGTTCCAGCCATACAATCTCAACTCACCTAACAGAAATGGTGATAGTAACACCTTGTGATTACGTGGCACCCTTCTCAGGGAAGCGCAGAGGTTTTTACTGTCACATTCACATTCTTCTTCCCATCAGCTCTAGAATGGAGGAGACAGCACAATCACCTTTCTTTTACAGAGGGAGAAGTTAATGCATTTGCCTAAGGTCATTCAGGGACACAGAGGCTTGGAGAGACCATAGCCCTGGAACTCTTGCCCAGACTGCTTACCCACTACTGGATCTGCAAAAACAAATTCAACACCCTGGGCTCAAAGACCCATGGGTGAAACATCCATTTAGTCAGCCTAGCCACGCTCTGTAAAATTGCTGTCAAAATGGCCCATACTACTTAAAACATGTAACAGGAAGGGCCTCTGTATCCTTCACCTCTCCAGATATTCACTTCTGGTGGAGAGGGGATCTTTTTTTGGCTAAACAGCAGATTTGCATTACTGAAAAAGAATCAGTCTTGACCAGAGAAGGGTTTGTTTGTCAAAAGTATGGTCTACCCCACAGAACCTCAAATTCCTGAGCCAGGAAGAGCCTCAATCTTTTCCCAGGATGGAATTTAGAATTAGAGTTTCTGACCTTGACTACAAGGAGCACCAGCTGAAGAAAGTATGACCCCAGGGGAGGATTTGGAGAAAGAAAAGGAAAAGGGAGAAAGACCCTGCTGAGAAGGGACTCTCGAGTGTAGCATCCACTGTATGGACCATCCCCCAGGTGAACCACACAGATGGGTAAAGTGCTGTTTAGCACAACATCTGTACACCCTTGGTGTTTGCAATTGGCTGCTGGTGTGAGAGTGGTTTTTTGAGGACTGTGCTTATATGTTCTTCCAGATATCTCAGGGCTTAATAGCAAATATACACAAGATTCAGAATGTGTCTCCCAAAGCACAATTGAAGCAAAAAGAAGTCTATTGGTCTTAAGCAAAAGTATGCATCTTATTCCAATTACCAGAGTTAACCAAATGTTCTATTGCACCTACACAAAAGCCTTCACAATTAAAGATACTCCTCAAGGCATAAGGCTTAGCGTACAAGATTTATAATGCCAACATCCTCAGCTTCAATCTTGAGCCAACCACTGAGACACTCGCAAATCCTAGGGAAGTAGTTGAGTGATACTGTCCCCTCCCTGAGGCAGACACTTTACTATTACGAAATTTTGAAAGCTAATACCAGATTTTTAGAAATGCTACAGTCTCAAATGTGAATTGAATGAAAATACTGTGTAATTCTGTTTTGCATATTGCTCTGAGATTTGAAGCACAAGATCGGGGCTTTTGGATTAATAAAATGTGTTTTGCCTACCCCTCACTTTCGCAGTGTCTGATGAATAAAATCCAGAGGAAAACAGAAAAGAAAGGAAAAAGAGAAGCAATCTAAATTAGAGGAAATCAGGAGAGAAGATTCAAGAAAATTCTACTACAAAGACAATAGACAAAGACAAAATAAAGGAAGGATAAGAACATAATCTAGCTGAGAAGAAAGTGACCAGAACCCAAGGGAAAAGTCATAAACAGCCTCCCCACCCCAGCTCAGAACTGCAGGGGTTGGAAGCAAGAATTGGCCAGGGAGTAGTAACTGTGAGGCAAACTCACAGTCTCCTAGGCAATCTCAACTGTTAACTATAAATACATTTATCATTAATAAAACATTAGAAAATCAAATCTGTCAGGATATTAAAAGAATAATACACCATGATAAAGTAGGATTTATTCCAGGAATGAATGCAATTATGGCCAATATTAGGAAATCTATAATTCATCATATTAATAAGTCAAAGGAGAAAAGCCACCTGAGTACCTCAATAGATGTTTCTTATAAAGCAAGTGATAAACTTTTAAATCTATGACCTAGAAATAGAAGGGTATTCTTTCATGTGATATGGAATATCTGTAGTCAGATAAATTGGCAATGTAATACTTAAAAGAAAAACACTATGGACATTTGTATTAATATAAAAAGCAAGACAAAAATGCTCACCATCGCAACTAGTATTTGAACATCCTTCTGGTAGTCCTAAGCAATTGAATAAGACCACTAGGGGGCTTCCCTGGTGGCACAGTGGTTGAGAGTACGCCTGCGGATGCAGGGGACACGGGTTCGTGCCCTGGTCCGGGAAGATCCCACATGCCGCGGAGTGGCTGGGCCCGTGAGCCATGGCCGCTGAGCCTGCGTGTCCGGAGCCTGTGCTCCGCAACGGGAGAGGCCACAGCAGTGAGAGGCCCACGTACTGCAAAAAAAACAAAAACAAAAACACTAGAATTAAAAAGAAGTAAAATATTAGGAAAGAGAAGGAAACATTATCCTTATTTGCACATAACAATATATCTACCTGAAAAAAAATCCAAGACAATCAATTGAAATAAATATTGGAATTAAAAGGAGAGTTCAGTAATACAGCTATTTTAAAAACAGTATCTATATTAAATGATAAATTTTGTATATGCCAGTTATATCCATTTTCTCCCCAGCTAGAACCCAATCATGTTGAGAAAACCTAAAGGAAAACGAGGGTAAAAGAAAACTAGACACATAAACATTTCAGGAAACATAAAGATATCAAAAGAGCACCAGTTATCTATATTATGACTCCCCACTACAATGGCAGCGTTCAGAAAAAGTGAGAAACATTTCAAGGATCAATACAAATGGTCGCATACAAGTAAGAGCAAGCAGCATCCCCTTCCCCTTTGTCAGAGTATTCTAAATTTTCATAACAGATTGAGTCTTTACCATCGTGACCCACATCCATGCATCAACCTGCTTTATAAGAGCACGCTTCTATCTAAACATCAAATTCATAGACACTGTGCCTACATCATGCTCCAGACCCCTAGTCACAAGCGGGTAACCTCACTACCAGACCTTCACAGGTTCCTATGTTAGGCTCCTCTAATCTATATAGCAATGGTTGTCTTCCTCTCTTCCTAAAACTCTGGGTTTATTCCTTCATTTACTTTTCAAACCCTGGTCTTTCATCAATTCAATCCATTAACAAGGAAACCTTTGTCTTATTATTTTTACTTGGGCACTGAAATACTCCTACCCACTCAGGGTCTGCTCTATGCAGTTATTCATTCATACATTCATCAAACAAATGTCTAGGAGTCCCAACTATGGGCTAAGCACGGCTGCGGGTGACATAATAATGAATAAGCTGGATACAGTAGGGGCCCTCTCAGAGGTTATAACCTAGTGGAACGTTCAAACAAGTTGAGAAGCAATCACAACACAGTCAATAAATGTGTGCTAAGGGAAGTACACAGTGCTAACAGAACAGAAAGTAGGGACATCTAACCCAGGGTGAGGAGCAGGGTGCAGAGAGACCTGAAGGATGAGTAAGAGTTGTAAGGCAAAGTATAGGGTGGGATGGGGAGAGGAAACAGCATGGCTCGTTTTATTTGTTTCTGGCATAAAAGACAGCCACACCTTCAACTAACATTCTCAGACCCAACAGGTGAGCTTCTAAGAGTTGTAACCATTTTAGCTGGTACAGATACTATATTACACAAGGTGTTTTATAGCTCCTTGGAGATCTCTGACAGCACTCTAAATAATCCTTGGAACTAACAGAAGTTTCAAGTAAATATGATGAATTCTGGGCAGAGTGTTTTTAAGAGCCTCTTTATCCTCTGGGACTGAAACCCCTTTCAAGGGCTGCTCAAGCAATTCTACTTGTTAGATGACAACCCCCATGGTTACCAAGGATGAAGACTCTTTAGGTCTTCAGTAAATGTTTGAACTCTGCTGAGTCTGACAGCAAAATCCCAAGGACAAAGATGAATTTTATGATTGTAGGCTTTTCCCATCAAGGCTCATGATTAACTAAGTTTTTTTTAGGCTCAAATCAGGCTCTGCTACCATGGTCAGCATTTGAAGTATGTAGCATAGAAAAGAACGGCTTTAAAGATTTGGAAAATCTTACAATCTTTTGTCCAGTACAGCCTGAATGTTACAAAGCAAAACTTTCTGCTAATCTCCTAAGAACCACCACTGCTTATCCAACTCTAGCTGTTCCTCAGCTACTACAAACACCACTTTATTAAGATGTTGCTACTGGTCCCTTCAAACATTGTTTAAATTTTAAATAGGAAAGACATGTTTATTACTGGAAAGTAGTTACTATGACACCTTCCTAATCTTAAATATTTACATGTATTCTGTTAGATCCTGAAAGGGAAGAAACTCCAACATACACTCATATAAATTATAGTAAAATTGGTTTGAAAGCTAATTTTTTATTAAACAATATATTTGTTGCTTAAAGTGTGACCTAATTATTGATCTCTAGAAATAAGCAACTTTTTTTTATATACAGCATGTTCTTATTAGTCATCAATTTTATACACATCAGTGTATACATGTCAATCCCAATCGCCAAATTCAGCACACCACCAACACCAACACCCGTGGCTTTCCCCCCTTAGTGTCCACACATTTGTTCTCTACATCTGTGTCGCAACTTCTGCCCTGCAAACCGGTTCATCTGTACCATTTTTCTAGGTTCCACATATATGCATTAATATACGATATCTGTTTTTCTCTTTCTGATGTACTTCACTCTGTATGACAGTCTCTAGATCCATCCACGTCTCAACAAATGACCCAATTTCGTTCCTTTTTATGGCAGAGTAATATTCCATTGTATATATGTACCACATCTTCTTTATCTATTTGTCTGTCAATGGGCATTTAGTTTGCTTACATGACCTGGCCATTGTAAATAGTGCTGCAATGAACATTGGGGTGCATGTGTCTTTTTGAATTATGGTTTTCTCTGGGTATATGCCCAGTAGTGGGATTGCTGGATCATAAGGTAATTCTATTTCTGGTTTTTGTTTTTTGGGGGTTTTTTGCGGTATGCGGGCCTCTCACTGTTGTGGCCTCTCCCGTTGCGGAGCAGAGGCTCCAGACACGCAGGCTCAGCAGCCATGGCTCACGGGCCTAGCCGCTCCGCGGCATGTGGGATCTTCCCGGACCACGGCACGAACCCGTGTCTCCTGCATCAGCAGGCGGACTCTCAACCACTGCGCCACCAGGGAAGCCTATTTTTAATTTTTTAGGGAACCTCCATACTGTTCTCCATAGTGGCTGTATCAATTTACATTCCCACTGACAGTGCAAGAGGGTTCCCTTTTCTCCACACCCTCTCCAACATTTGTTGTTTGTAGATTTTCTGATGTTGCCCATTCTAACTGGTGTGAGGTGATGCTTCATTGTAGTTTTGATTTGCATTTCTCTAATAATTAGTGATGCTGAGGAGCTTTTCATGTGATTCTTGGCCATCTGTATGTCTTCTTTGGAGAAATGTCTATATAGGTCTTCTGCCCATTTTTGGATTGGGTTGTTTGTTTTTTTAATATTGAGCTGCATGAGCTGCTTATATATTTTGTAGATTAAGCCTTTGTCCGTTGATTAGTTTGCAAATATTTTCTCCCATTTTGAGGGTTGTCTTTTCGTCTTGTTTATGATTTCCTTTGCTGTGCAAAAGATTTGAAGTTTCATTAGATCCCATTTGTTTATTTTTGTTTTTATTTCCATTACTCTAGGAGGTGGATCAAAAAAAATCTTGCTGTGATTTGTGTCAAAGAGTGTTCTTCCTATATTTTCCTCTAAGAGTTTTAGAGTGTCCGGTCTTACATTTAGGTCTCTAATCCGTTTAGAGTTTATTTTTGTGTATGGTGTTAGGGAGTGTTCTAATTTCATTCTTTTCCATGTAGCTGTCCAGTTTTCCCAGCACCACTTATTGAAGAGACTGTCTTTTCTCCATTGTATATCCTTGCCTCCTTTGTCATAGATTAGTTGACCATAGATGCGTGGATTTACCTCTGGGCTTTCTATCTTGTTCCATTGATCTATATTTCTGTTTTTGTGTCAGTACCATATTGTCTTGATTACTGTAGCTTTGTAGTATAGTCTGAAGTCAGGGAGTCTGATTCCTCCAGCTCCTTTTTTTCCCTCAAGACTGCTTTGGCTATTCAGGGTCTTCTGGGTCTCCATACAAATTTTAAGATTTTTTGTTCTACTTCTGTAAAAAATGCCATTGGTAATTTGATAGGAATTGCAATGAATCTGTAGATTGCTTTGGATAGTATAGTCATTTTCACAATATTGATTCTTCCAATCCAGGAACGTGGTATATCTCTCCATCTGTTGGTATCATCTTTAATTTCTTTCATCAGTGTCATAGTTTTCTGCATACAGGTCTTTTGTCTCCATAGGTAGGTTTATTCCTAGGTATTTTCTTCTTTTTGTTGCAGTGGTAAATGGGAGTGTTTCCTTAATTTCTCTTTCAGATTTTTCATCATTAGTTTAAAGGAATGCAAGAGATTTCTGCACATTAATTTTGTATCCTGCTACTTTACCAAATTCATTGATTAGCTCTAGTAGTTTTCTGGTGGCATCTTTGGGATTCTCTATGTATAGTATCATGTCATCTGCAAACAGTGACAGCTTTACTTCTTCTTTTCCAATTTGTATTCTTTTTATTTCTTTTCTTCTCTGATTGATGTGGCTACAACTTCCAAAACTATGTTGAATAATAGTGGTAAGAGGGGACATCCTTCTCTTGTTCCTGACCTTAGAGGAAACGCTTTCAGTTTTCACCATTGAGAATGATAAGTGCTGTGGGTTTGTCATATATGGCCTTTATTATGTTGAGGTAGGTTCCCTCTATGCCCACTTTCTGGAGAGGTTTTATCATACATGGGTGTTGAATTTTGGCAAAAGCTTTTTCTGCATCTATTGAGATGATCATATGGTTTTTATCGCTCAATTTGTTAATATGATGTATCACATTGATTGATTTGAGTATACTGAAGAATCCTAGCATCCCTGGGATAAATCCCACTTGATCATGGTGTATGATCCTTTTAATGTGTTGTTGGATTCTGTTTGCTATTATTTTCTTGAGGATTTTTGCATCTATATTCATCAGTCATATTGGTCTGTAATTTTCTTTTTTTGTAGTATCTTCATCTGGTTTTGTTATCAGGGTGATGGTGGCCTCATAGAATGAGTTTGGGAGTGTCCCTTCCTCTGCAATTTTTTGGAACAGTTTGAGAAGGACAGGTGTTAGCTCTTCTCTAAATGTTTGATAGAATTCACCTGTGAAGCCATCTGGACCAGGACTTTTGTTTGTTGGAAGATTTTTAATCACAGTTTCAATTTCATTACTTGTGATTGGTCTGTTCATATTTTCTATTTCTTCCTGGTTCAGTTTTGGAACGTTATACCTTTCTAAGTATTTGTCCATTTCTTCTAGGTTTTCCATTTATTGGCATAGGGTTGCTTGTAGTTGTCTCTTAGGATGCTTTGTATTTCTATGGTGTATCTTCTCCTTTTTCATTTCTAATTTTATTGATTTGGGTCCTCTCCCTCTTTTTCTTGATGAGTCTGGCTAATGGTTTATCAATTTTGTTTATCTTCTCAAAGGACCAGCTTTTAGTTTTATTGATCTTTGCTATTGTTTTCTTTTTTCTATTTCATTCATTTCTGATCTGATCTTTATGATTTCTTTCCTTCTACTAACTTTGGGTTTTGTTCTTCTTTCTCTAGTTCCTTTAGGTGTAAGGTTAGATTGTTTATTTGAGATTTTTCTTGTTTCTTGAGGTAGGCTTGTATTGCTATAAACGTCCCCCTTAGAACTGCTTTTGCTGCATCCTGTAGGTTTTGGATCATTGTGTTTTTGTTGTCATTTGTCTCTAGGTATGTTTTGATTTTCTCTTTGATTTCTTCAGTTATCTCTTGGTTATTTCATAACATATTGTTTAGCCTCCATGTGTTTGTGTTTTTTACGTTTTTTTCCCTGTAATTCATTTCTAATCTCATAAGAGTTGTGGTCAGAAAAGATGCTTGATATGATTTCAGTTTTCTTAAATTTGCCTGATTTGTGACCCAAGATGTGATCTCTCCTGGAGAATGTTCTGTGCGCACTTGAGAAGAAAGTGTAATCTGCTGTTTTTGGATGGAATATCCTATAAATATCAATTAAAACTATCTGGTCTATTGTGTCATATAAAGCTTCTGTTTCCTTATTTATTTTCATTTTGGATGATGTGTCCACTGGTGTAAGTGAGGTGTTAAAGCCCTCCTCTATTACTGTGTTACTGTTGATTTCCTCTTTTATAGCAGTTAGCAGTTACCTTATGTATTGAGGTGTCCCTATGTTGGGTGCATATATATTTATAATTATTATATCTTCTTCTTGGAATGATCCCTTGATCATTATGTAGTGTCCTTCCTTGTGTCTTGTAACATTCTTTATTTTTAAGTCTATTTTATCTGATATGAGTATTTGTATTCCAGCCTCTTTTGATTTCCATCTGCATGGAATATGCTTTTCCATCTCCTCACTTTCAGTCTGTATGTGTCCCTAGGTCTGAAGTGGGTCTCTTGTAGACAGCATATATATGGGTCTTGTTTTTGTATACATTCAGCAAGCCTGTGTCTTTTGGTTGGAGCATTTAATCCATTCACATTTAAGGTAATTATCGATATGTATGTTCCTATTACCATTTTCTTAATTGTTTTGGGTTTGTTTTGTAGGTCCTTTTCTTCTCTTGTGTTTCCCACTTAGAGAGGTTCCTTTAGCATTTGTTGTAGAGCTGGTTTGGTGGTGCTGAATTCTCTTAGCTTTTGCTTGTCTGTAAAGCTTTTGATTTCTCCATCGAATCTGAATGAGATCCTTTTCGGGTAGAGTAATCTTGGTTGTAGGTTCTTCCCTTTCATCACTTTAAGTATATCATGCCACAACCTTCTGGCTTGTAGAGTTTCTGCTGAGAAATCAGCTGTTAACCTTATGGGAATTCCCTTGTCTGTTATTTGCGTTTTTCCCTTGCTGCTTTCAATAAGTTTTCTTTGTCTTTAATTTTTGCCAATTTGATTACTATGTGTCTCTTTGTGTTTCTCCTTGGGTTTATCTTCTATGGGACTCTCTGAGCTTCCTGGATTTGGGTGGCTATTTCCTTTCCCATGTTAGGGAAGTTTTCAACTATAATCTCTTCAAATATTTTCTCAGGTCCTTTCTCTCTCTCTTCTCCTTCTGGGACCCATATAATGCGAATGTTGTTGCATTTAATGTTGTCCCAGAGGTCTCTTAGGCTGTCTTCATTTCTTTTCATTCTTTTTTCTTTATTCTGTTCTGCAGCAGCGACTTCCACAATTCTGTCTTCCAGGTCACTTATCCGTTCTTTTCCCTCAGTTATTCTGCTATTGATTCTTTCTAGTGTAGTTTTCATTTCAGTTATTGTATTGTTCATCTCTGTTTGTTTGTTCTTTAATTCTTCTAGATCTTTGTTAAATATTTCTTGCATCTTATCGATCTTTACCTCCATTCTTTTTCCGAGGTTCTGGATCATCTTCATTCTTAATTCTTTTTCTGGAAGGTTGCCTATCTCCACTTCATTTACTTGTTTTTCTTGGGTTTTATCTTGTTCCTTCATCTGGTACATAGCCCTCTGCATTTTCATCTTGTCTATCTTTCTGTGAATGTGGTTTTTGTTCAACAGGCTGCAGGATTGTAGTTCTTCTTGCTTCTGCTGTCTGCCCTCTCTTAATTTTATTTTGTGTCTGCTGGTTGCTGTTGGCTCTGGGTTGATCCCCATGTCTTCAACAAGCTAGCAAGTCTTCTTCATATGGTGGAAGAAGAGCTCCCAATAGCCCAAGAAGATTTTCAGGAGTCAACATAGGAGAGGACTCCACAAAAGACTGGAACAGACACCTCTGGAGCCTGTAACTGGTAGGAACACACACGAATGATAATGCTGGTGAACTGCTGGAGGCCAAATGTGGACTAACTTTAGTGTTAAACACCCTTGGGGCCCAATCTTAGAAAAGCCACCACATTTTCACGGGTTTTACGTCCAGGAATTCCAAGAGGTTCTCCAAAATAAGCAACTTTTGTAAATTCCATGAAAAGGAAACATCATTACTTTCTTCCTAAAACCAGGAATAAAATGAGGATGTCTGCTCTCACCCCCATCTATTAATATTGTACTAGATGTTCTAACTAAAGTAAAACTGTCTTCATCCAAAGATAACATGATTGTCTATGTAGGAAATCATAATGCATTGAAAGAAAGGAGAGAGAGAAAGAAGGAGGGAAGGAAAGGAGGAGGGAGGGAGATAGGAAGAGGGAGGGAGGGAAGAAGAGGGAGGTATTACTAAGTGAATTTATCAAGATCAATACAAAAACCAACAGTATTTGTATATATATGAAATGATAAATCTGATCAAAGATAGGTAATGAATACTTGGATACTGAAAACTACAAAACACTGTTACTGGAAACGTAAAAAGACATAAGTAAATAGACAGATATGCTGTGTCTATGGATCAGAAGAATCAACATTGTTAAAACATTAATTCTATCCAAATTGATCCATAGATTTAAGGCAATCCAAATCAAAATTCCAGGATTCTTTTGTAATATCAATACTTGAAAAGCCAAATCATGTAATTTATATGGAAATGCATATGGCCTAGAATAGCCAAAACAACTTTTTAAAAAGAACAAAGAAGACTAACACTACCTGACTCCGAGACTTATTATAAAACTACAGTGATCAAGACTGTGGTGTGGGCATGAAGAGAAACACATAGGTAAAAAAGAACAGAATCCAGTAATAAATGCACACATATATGGTTAGTAGATTTTTGACAAAGATGCAAACGCAATCCTGAAAAGAATATATGAAAAAAAGGACCTTCCTTCAATCCATAACTAAACCACATACAAACACTAACTCAAAACAGACATAAATGTAAAACCTAACATTGTAAAATTTGTACAACAAAAGCTTTAGGTTAAGTAAAAATAATACAGTGCCAAAAGCATGACCCATACAAGAAAAAACTGATAAACTGAACTTCATCAAAGTTAAGGCTTTGGCTCTTCAAAGACACTGTAAAGAGAATGAAAAGACAAGCCACAGGCTGGGAGAAAATAATTATAAGTCACATAGCTAATAAAGGACTTGTTTCTAGAGTATATAAAGAACTCAAAACTTGGGAAAACAACAACAATAAATCAGCAAAAGATTTGAGCAGACACATCTTCATGAAAAGATGTTCAACATCATTAGTCATGTGGGAAATGCAAATTAAAACCACAATGAAATAAGTACTACATACATTTCTGAATGATTAAAATTTTTAAAACAACATATTTCGTTTTGGAAAAGATGTGGAAGATTTAGAACGCTGAAACACTGCTGGTAGGAATGTAAATGGTATAACCACTTTGCAAAATATTTTGGCAATTTCCTAAAAAGTTAAACATACACCTACTACATGATCCAGCCATTTCTTTCCTAGATATTTAGTCAAGAAAGTAAAAGTATATGTCCACACAAAGACTTCTGCACAAATGTTGACAGCACCTTTATTTGTAATACCCAGACTGCAAGTAATCCAAATGTCCATCAACAGGTAAATGGATAAATAGTGGTAAATCTATACAATGGAATACTATTCGGCAATTAAAAGGAATGAACAATTGATATAGGCCACAACATGGATGAATCCCAAAATATTCATGTTGGTTGAAATAAGTCAGACCAAAAAGAGGCTTCATGTTTGATTTCACTTATATAAAATTCTATAAAATTCAAACCAATCTATTGAGACAGAAATGAATGATTCCCTTTAAAAGATGAGACAGGAGAAAAGAATAATAGAGGGACAAGGAAAGTTTTGGGAGTGATGGATATGTTATCTTGATTGTGTTGATATACATATCATTTGTGGATATATATGTGTATACATCATGATATAAAAAAATCAAAGTTTATGAGACTATACACTTTAAAAATATGTAAATGGACTTATATATACTACCAAACATAAAATAGATAGCTAGTGGGAAGCAGCCTCAGAGCACAGGGAGGACAGCTTGGTGCTTTGTGACCACCTAGAGGGATAGGATAGGGAGGTTGGGAGGGAGATGCAAGAGGCAGGAGATATGGGAATATATGTATAGCTGATTCACTTTGTTATACAGCAGAAACTAACACCACTGTAAAGCAATTATACTCCAATAAAGATGTTAAAAATATGTACACATTATTATATTAATTATACCTCAATAAAGCTGTAACAGAAGAATATATATAAACATATGTGTCAAAGTGCTGACAGTGGTTATTATGGGGTGGTAGAATTAAGACTGGTTTTTATTTTATTCTATATACTTCACTTTATTTCACAACTTTTATAAATAAATATATCACATTTAAAATCAGAAATAAATAGTAACTTTTTCTACTTACTTTATATTATATTAAAAAAATAATAACTTTCTGCTCTTGACCTGTATGCTTTTAATTTGCATAATTTGTAAAATATATAAATATACAATTGAATACTCTGGTTTTTTTCATCAAGCACAGTGTTATAATCTTTCTAACATAAAACAGATATTTTGGTTATATTTTTAAATAAACCCATAATATTCCCTTTGTATTACTACATCACAGGGTACCTAATCATTCTCTTTCATTAGGTGTTTACTCTCCCCTCCTTTTCTTTCCCTCTTGCTATTATACTTAACTTTAAAAATTACCCTCATGCACATAACTTACAAACTCTTTAAAAATACATGTTATGAGGGCTTTCCTGGTGGCGCAGTGGTTGAGAGTCCGCCTGCCGATGCAGGGGACACGGGTTCGTGCCCCAGCCCAGGAAGATCCCACATGCTGTGGAGCGACTGTGCCCATGAGCCATGGCCACTGAGCCTGCGCGTACAGAGCCTGTTGCTCCACAATGGGAGAGGCCACAACAGTGAGAGGCCCGCATACCGCAAAAAAAAAAAAAAAAAAAAAAATACATGTTATGAGACAGCCTCATCCACCAGAGGGCAGACAGCAGAAGCAAGAACAACAATCCTGCAGCCTGCCAAACAAAAAACACATTCACAGAAAGACAGACAAGATGAAAAGGCAGAGGGCTATGTACCAGATGAAGGAACAAGATAAAACCCCAGAAAAAAACCTAAATGAAGTAGGGATAGGCAACCATCCACAAAAACAATCAGAATAATGAGTGTGAAGATGATCCAGGACCTCGGAAAAAGAATGGAGGCAAAGATCGAGAAGATCCAAGAAATGTTTAACAAAGACCAAGAAGAACTAAAGAACAAACACCTAGAAGAAGTAAAGAACAAACAAACAGAGATGACAATACAATAACTGAAATGAAAAATACACTATAAGGAATCAATATCAGAATGACTGAGGCAGAAGAATGGATAAGTGACCTGGAAGACAAAATGGTGGAATTCGCTGTCATGGAACAGAATAAAGAACAAAGAATGAAAAGAAATGAACACAGCCAAGAGACTTCTGGGACAACATTAAACGAAACAACATTCACATTATAGGGGTCCCAAAAGGAGAAGAGAAAGAGAAAGAGAAAGAACCCGAGAAAATATCTGAAGATATTATACTCAAAAACTTCATTAACATGGGAAAGGAAATAGAGATCCAAGTCCAGGGAGCACAAAGAGTCCCAGGCAGGATAAACCCAAGGAGAAACATGCCAAAACACATAGTAATCAAACTGACAAAAATTAAACACAAAGAAACACAAAGAAAAATTATTGAAAGCAAGAAGGGAAAAACGACAAATAACATACAAGGGAACTCCCATAAGGTTAACAGCTGATTTCTCAGCAGAAACTCTACAAACCAGAAGGGAGTGGCACGATATATTTAAAGTGATGAAACGGAAGAACCTACAAACAAGATTATACTACCCAGCAAGGATCTCATTCAGATTCAACGGAGAAATCAAATGCTTCACAGACAAGCAAAAGCTAAGAGAATTCAGCACCACCAAACTAGCTCTAAACAAATGCTAAAGGAACTTCTCTAAGTGGGAAATACAAGAAAACGTAATATAAAAACAAACCCATAACAATTAAGAAAATACTAATAGGAACATACATATCAATAATTGCCTTAAACGTGAATGGATTAAATGCTCCAACCAAAAGAAACAGACTCACTGAATGGATACAAAAACAAGAACCATATATATGTTGTCTACAAGAGACCCACTTCAGACCTAGGGACACATACAGACTGAAAGTGAGGGGATGGAAAAAGATATTCCATGCAAATGGAAATCAAAAGAAAGCTGGAGTAGCAATACTCATATCACAGAAAATAGACTTTAAAATAAAGAGTGTTATAAGAGACAAGGAAGGACACTACATAACGATCAAGGGATCATTCCAAGAAGAAGATATAACAATTATAAATATATATGCAACCAACATAGGAACACATCAATACATAAGGTAACTGCTAACTGCTATAAAAGAGGAAATCGACAGTAACACAGTAATAGTGGGGGGATTTAACACCTCACTTACACCAGTGGACACATCATCCAAAATGAAAATAAATAAGGAAACAGAAGCTTTATATGACACAATAGACCAGATAGTTTTAATTGATATTTATAGGATATTCCATCCAAAAACAGCAGATTACGCTTTCTTCTCAAGTGCGCACAGAACATTCTCCAGGAGAGATCACATCTTGGGTCACAAATCAGGCAAATTTAAGAAAACTGAAATCATATCAAGCATCTTTTCTGACCACAACTCTATGAGATTAGAAATGAATTACACGGGAAAAAACGTAAAAAACACAAACACATGGAGGCTAAACAATATGTTATGAAATAACCAAGAGATAACTGAAGAAATCAAAGAGAAAATCAAAAAATACCTAGAGACAAATGACAACAAAAACACGATGATCCAAAACCTATGGGATGCAGCAAAAGCAGTTCTAAGGGGGACGTTTATAGCAATACAAGCCTACCTCAAGAAACAAGAAAAATCTCAAATAAACAATCTAACCTTACACCTAAAGGAACTAGAGAAAGAAGAACAAAACCCAAAGTTAGTAGAAGGAAAGAAATCATAAAGATCAGATCAGAAATGAATGAAATAGAAAAAAGAAAACAATAGCAAAGATCAATAAAACTAAAAGCTGGTCCTTTGAGAAGATAAACAAAATTGATAAACCATTAGCCAAACTCATCAAGAAAAAGAGGGAGAGGACTCAAATCAATAAAATTAGAAATGAAAACGGAGAAGAGACACCACAGAAATACAAAGCATCCTAAGAGACTACTACAAGCAACCCTATGCCAATAAATGGAAAACCTAGAAGAAATGGACAAATACTTAGAAAGGTATAACGTTCCAAAACTGAACCAGGAAGAAATAGAAAATATGAACAGACCAATCACAAGTAATGAAATTGAAACTGTGATTAAAAATCTTCCAACAAACAAAAGTCCTGGTCCAGATGGCTTCACAGGTGAATTCTATCAAACATTTAGAGAAGAGCTAACACCTATCCTTCTCAAACTGTTCCAAAAAATTGCAGAGGAAGGGACACTCCCAAACTCATTCTATGAGGCCACCATCACCCTGATAACAAAACCAGATGAAGATACTACAAAATAAAGAAAATTACTGACTAATATCACTGATGAATATAGATGCAAAAATCCTTAAGAAAATAATAGCAAACAGAATCCAACAACACATTAAAAGGATCATACACCATGATCAAGTGGGATTTATCCCAGGGATGCAAGGATCCTTCAATATATGCAAATCAATCAATGTGATACATCATATTAACAAATTGAGCGATAAAAACCATATGATCATCTCAATAGATGCAGAAAAAGCTTTTGCCAAAATTCAACACCCATGTATGATAAAACCTCTCCAGAAAGTGGGCATAGAGGGAACCTACCTCAACATAATAAAGGCCTTATACAACAAACCCACAGCAGACATCATTGTCAATGGTGAAAAACTGAAAGCATTTCCTCTAAGGTCAGGAACAAGAGAAGGATGTCCCCTCTTACCACTATTATTCAACATAGTTTTGGAAGTTGTAGCCACATCAATCAGAGAAGAAAAGAAATAAAAAGAATACAAATTGGAAAAGAAGTAAAAATGTCACTGTTTGCAGATGACATGATACTATACATAGAGAATCCTAAAGATGCTACCAGAAAACTACTAGAGCTAATCAATGTATTTGGTAAAGTAGCAGGATGCAAAGTTAATGCACAGAAATCTCTTGCATTCCTATACACTAACAATGAAAGATCAGAAAGAGAAATTAAGGAAACAATCCCATTTACCACTGCAACAAAAAGAATAAAGTACCTAGGAATAAACCTACCTAAAGAGACAAAAGACCTGTATGCAGAAAACTATAAGATACTGATGAAAGAAATTAAAGATGATACCAACAGATGGAGAGATATACCATGTTCTTAAATTGGAAGAGTGAACACTGTGAAAACGATGATACTACCCAAAGCAATCTACAGATTCAATGCAATCTCTATTAAGCCATCAATGGCATTTTTCACAGAACTAGAACAAAAAATTTGTATGGAAACACAAAAGACCCCGAATAGCCAAAGCAATCTTGAGAAAGAAAAACGGAGCTGGAGAAATCAGGCTCCCAGACTTCAGACTATACTACAAAGCTACAGTAATCAAGACAGTATGGTACTGGCACAAAAACAGAAATACAGATCAATGGAACAGGATAGAAAGCACAGAGAGAAACCCACGCACATATGGGCACCTTATTTTTGATAAAGGAGGCAAGAATATACAGTGGAGAAAAGACAGCCTCATCAATAAGTGGTGCTGGGAAAACTGGACAGCTACATGTAAAAGAATGAAATTAAAACACTCCCTAACACCATACACAAAAATAAACTCAAAATGGATTAAAGACCGAAATGTAAAGCCAGACACCATAAAACTCTTAGAGGAAAATATGGGCAGAACACTCTATGACATAAATCACAACAAGATCCTTTTTGACCCACCTCAAAAAAGAAATGGAAATGGAAATAAAAACAAAAATAAACAAATGGGACCTAATGCAACTTCAAAGCTTTTGCACAGCAAAGGAAACCATAAGCAAGACAGAAAGACAACCTTCATAATGGGAGAAAATATTTTCATATGAAGCAACTGACAAAGGATTAATCTTCAAAATTTACAAGCAGCTCATGCAGCTCAATATCAAAAAAGCAAACAACCCAATCCAAAAATGGGCAGAAGCCCTTCTCCAAAGAAGATAAACAGATTGCCAATAAACACATGAAAGGATGCTCAACATCACTAATCATTAGAGAAATGCAAATCAAAACTACAATGAGGTATTACCTCACACCAGTCAGAATGGCCATCATCAAAAAATCTAGAAACAATAAATGCTGGAGAGGGTGTGGCAAAAAGGAAACCCTCCTGCACTGTTAGTGGGAATGTAAATTGATACAGCCATTATGGAGAACAGTACAGAGGTTCCTTAAAAAACTAAAAATAGAACTACCATATAACCCAGCAATCCCACTACTGGGCATATACCCTGAGAAAACCATAACTCAAAAAGAGTCATGTACTACAATGTTCATTGTAGCTCTATTTACAATAGGCAGGACATGGAAGCAACCTAAATGTCCACTGACAGATGAATGGATAAAGAAGATGTGGCTTATATATACAATGGAATATTACTCAGCCAAAAAAGGAAACAAAATTGAATTATTTGTAGTGAGATGAATGGACCTAGATTCTGTCATACAGAGTGAAGTAAGTCAGAAAGAGAAAAACAAATACCATATGCGTATACATATGGAATGTAAAAAGAAATGGTTCTGAAGAACCTAGGGGCAGGACAAGAATAAAGATTCAGCCGTAGAGAATGGACTTGAGGACACGCGGAGGGGGAAGGGTAAGCTGAGACAAAGTGAGACAGTGGCATGGACATATATACACTATGAAATGCAAAATCGATAGCTAGTGGGAAACAGCCACATATCACAGGGAGATCAGCTCGGTGCTTTTTGACCACCTAGAGGGGTGGGATAGGGAGGGTGGGAGGGAGACGCGAGAGGGAGGGCATATGGGGATATATGTATACGTATAGCTGATTCACTTTGTTATACAGCAAAAACTAACACACCATTGTAAAGCAATTATACTCCAATAAAGATGTTAAAATTTTTTTAAACTAAAAAAATAAAGTGAATGAGGGTGATATGGGAAAAGAATCTAAAAAAGAGTGAATATATGTATAACTGATTTATTTTGCTGTATAGCAGAAACTAACAACATTGTAAATCAACTATACTCCAATAAAAAATTAATTAAAAAAGGAAAAGATATTATATTGGGGGAAAAAATGTGGGAGGAAATGATATATTTTCAGAGAAAAGGGTTACTGATGACATTTTTCAGTAGATAGAAGATAACACAACAAATGTATAATCTGTGGTGAATTTCCTAAATCCAAGAAATACTCTTCTGCAGTGGGGGCAGGTCAAAATCAAGCACTTCAGAGTTATGACTGGAGCCGACTTGGGTACAAATGTAGCAAACCAGTGAGCGAATGCATTTACTCCTCACACCTAGTCAACTGTTACCACGCAATAATGTACAACCAGATCTTCTGATTTGTTTCAAAGATGTCTGAATTCTTGGTTATAATGTGAACTCTCCCCCATTTAAAAAATAGTACTAATCAAATAAAGAACAAACTTTGTATATTTAAACAAAAGACATCTGGGGACTGTTCTGGACCTGCAGGCTGACGGTTTTCTACTTCTGGGTTGAGCCTAAGCCTGAACTTCTTTCACTTGAGTTCCAAAACTTTTCATGAGCATCCTTTGCCTTGCTGAATTGTTCCTCCACAAGAAAGGGATTAAGACTTTCAGTGAAGGACATCTGGTTAATCAAGGCATATTGAATACATGTTCTTACCTCTATTCCTTCCTGGAACTCCACTGATGAGAATAAAGAAATAAAGAGGTAGAATCCCATAAGGACTAAGAGAACAGTAGAGAAAAACACATTAATAAAGACAACAGGAAAGGAGACAACACAGATGACAGGTGCCAACAAACCTTTGGCAGATGGAAAATGAATGGAGGATTTATCATAGCTGAAAAAGCTGAATACAAAAAAGACCTCAAAAAACAAAAAAACAAAAAAACCTGCAATGGAGGGTGATAAGGAGAAGAGAAATAAACCAATTCTTACCATAAGCCCCATAAAAACTTAGGGATTGGTGGCACCAAGTATACAGAATTGCAGACGAAGTTTGGGACTGAAAATAGCATTGGCTGAACATCTACACAAGGAGTGGTCAGACTGGGAATTAAATCTGTGAAGAAATTAAACGAGAGATTCTCCAAATCTATACACTAGATACAGTGGAAGGTAGGGAAGAGGTACCATGCTAAAAACAAGGGTAGTAAGTGCAAAGTCTACATTCTGAATAGTGAGGTTCTCATCCAGCCTCCTTGCATGGCTGAGATCCAAGAGTACTGGAAGCCAAGCATATAACCACTAATCTCCAGGCAGAAATGTTGAGGGTCCTGAATAGCCCCAAGAAAAGACATAGGTACTGACACATGGGGATCCCCAACAAAAGAAAGGTCCCAACCAATAATACTTCACAGAAACTTTATGTGAATTAACCTCAAAGAGAAGATAAATATCTCCAACACAGTGTTTCTCAAGGAACCGTAGGGTTCTACAAAGTGTCTCTAGGGGCTCTGTGAAAGATCATGATTCAAAAAGTAATAATAAACAGCAGTTTTGAACTTCACATGCCTTATGAAAAAATGATGGACAGTGACCCAACAGCTCCATTAGCAATTTAGTAAGAGATCTTTCAGCAGTGCAGTATAGGATCATGTTTATTGCTTTAAGCCCCTTCTCAGTATTTGACATGAAATAGAGAAGGCTGTTGATAACTGGTGAGTACTACACTGCATGGAGGTGACTATGGTAGGCTGATGACATCAAATTACTTCAACCATCTTTATTTATGGGCTGCTTATGTGAATAAATAAGTTCTGCTTGTGAATAAAATAATTATAGAAAAATTTTCATTCTAAAGAACAAATTTTTATGTACTGTGATTCAATTGCCTCCCTGTCATTTTGCTATTATTTTAAACATGCAAAACGTGGGTTGTAGAGGTTAGAAATAAATTGTACTGTGAAGCTTCCATTTTTCGTGATACTTTGTATAGTTATTTGTTGTCTTTATCCTATACTTTATTAGCATTATATTTAACAAACATATCTGATGGCTCAAAATGGTTATTTTTGAAGATGAGGTATGATTTAGAAAAGAAGAATTTTAGCCTGTCAATGGGCAATTCCAATAAATTAGGGATAAAGAATTATAATCTCAAGATTCATTTCACTGCAATGGTGCAATAGGTGATTGAAAAAAAGGCCAGTCACTCAGAGAAACACAATGAATATGTTGCTCTACTTTTCAACTTTCAACATGTCTGAGCAAACTTTTCTTATTTAGCTATCACCAAGAGATCATTTCATTTTGAGTGAAAATGAAATACATGTGTGCTTATCTTAAATTTGACCCAGACTTCAGTATTCGTGTGGGAAGAAAGAAGCACAGGCTTCAAAGTAATTAGGTAAATTTTATTCTTTATTTTCAGTTTCAAAAATAATACTCTTTTATGCCTATATACTCCATAAGAGAGAAACAGAAACCAACACATATTTATAATAATTTGTAATTGCTAAAATTAAAATTAATCCTGGTCATGAATGCAATATGAAAATATTTTTTCAAAGTCTTATATACAGTTGTTTCTTACAATGCATTTCATTCATATTGCTTTTGCTTACGGTTGTAATAGCATCAGTATTCAACATTGTCAATAAATTTTCATGTTGTAAATACCATTATTTAAAATCAATTCATAACCTCTTCTTTTTTTTTTTAAACATCTTTATTGGGGTATAATTGCTTTACAATGGTGTGTTAGTTTCTGCTGTATAAGAGAGTGGAGCAGCTATACATATACATAACCTCTTCTTAAACCTACAAACCCATATTTAGAAAAATCAAATCCCACATTGGCTTAAACCAGTTATTGAATAGAATTTATATCTGCTTCATGCAATTTTTTAATTTATTTTAAAAAGAGAAAAATATTAATTTCAAGAAAGATAAGCTCATCTTTACTACCTAGTTGTTTCAAAAAAATATTGGATAAATAGCCATTTTTAGTTTAAAATAGGAGGAAAACTATTCTTCCATACATGTTATACCACATATCATAACTCATTAGGATTTTATATAGCAGAAATTTGAATAAGACTTTAGGCTACTTGGATAAAGTTTTAAAAATCTAGTAGGAAATGTTTAAAGAAAAAAATCTGAAGTTACCACTATCTATGTTACTGACTTACATAAAGTCGACATCCTATATGGGAAAGGGCACTACACAAAAAGAATTAGCTAATATATTGAACAAAATAAGCAAATTTGCAGGAAAAATATTATCCTCTACTCAAAAGAGCATTGGAAATTATTATTGAATTATTATATCCAAAATTTAGTGGTCATGTTATATATCTTGAGCTGAAGATTTAATAATTTTATGCAGAAGTTCCCTGAGACCTGAAAATTATTTCAAGGATTTTTTCAGAGAAAACAAAATTGAAAAATGCTGTTCTAACACAAAAGGAAGATCATAAACAAACAGATAAAAGGAGCATGGAAGCAAGAGAAAAATGTCATGCATCAGAAAAACTTTGGGAAAAAAGTATAACTAATATCCTCAAATATATTAGAAAGGTTAAATTATTACATCCATGAATAAAGAGGAGATGTAACCCAAGAAAAGGAACAAGCAGAGAACAAGAAAGAATTCTAAAAACTTTAAAATACGAAGCAGAAGTGAAAAATGCAATGGAAATTTTGGAAGATGGAGTCAATGAGCTCTCCCAGAGAGTGGGGGGTAGGAGGGATGGGTGGGCAGGTAACACAAAAGAATAATTAAGAAAAGGATTTTTCTAGGAAGTACAACCTCTAACGTTTTTCCAGGAAAATAAAAACAGAAAATTAAGGAGAGGAAGTTATCGAATAAATAAGAATATTTCTAATAGTGAATGAGCCCACCCAAGTTCTCAACACAGTAAATGAAAAAGAACCACACCAAGGCACACCATTCCAAAAGTTTAGAACACTGAATAGAGAAAAAACAGGTCACATGCAAAACCTCAGAAATCAGATTTGTTCTCCATACCAATACTGTAAACTAGATGTTAACGAAACAGTGCCTTCCAAATTCTGAGGGAAAATTATTTCCAAATGTAAATTCTATACTAGCCAAATTACCAGTTAAGTGTGATGATAGAATATAAGCATTTATAAATATACAAAAATATAAAGTTACCTTCTACACACTTTTTCTCAGGAAGTTACTGGAAAATGTATTCCAGCAAAACAAGGAAGTTAGCCCCAAAATAGGAAAACACAGGATACAGAATATAAGGACTCCAACAGGAGAGCAACAAGGAAATGTCCCAGGATGACATTTGTCTACTGCCTAAAGCTTACTGCAGGATTATTGGGGTCTCCAAGTTATATGGATTGCTCCAGCAAAGACATCTTAGAATATCTGATGTGTGTTTATGAAAAATAGTACTAAAAGTAGTTTTACTACAGGAAGGGAGGGAGGGAGAGAGGAAGGAAGGAAGGGGAGGGGAGGGGAGGGAAAAGGAAAGGAAAAGGGAAGGAAAGACAGAGAAAAAGGAGGGGAGAGAGAAGGAAAAAAGAAAAGAAGGGAAGGAGGGACAGAGGAGTATAAGACTAGGAAAATTTTGGAAATTCAAGGCAATAATAACCAGTATTTTCTTAAGTAATTTTCTTAGGATAATTTTAAAGACTGAGGCACTTGGCCTTATTATACCCAATACTCAGGCATGTCATGTATTTCCCTCTGAAATGTGTGACTTTCTTTTTTTTAACATTTTTATTAGAGTATAATTGCTTTACAATGGTGTGTTAGTTTCTGCTTTATAACAAAGCGAATCAGTTATACATATACATATATCCCCATATCTCTTCCCTCATGCGTCTCCCTCCCTCCCACCCTCCCTATCCCACTCTTCTAGCTGGTCACAAAGCACCAAGCTGATCTCCCTGTGATATGCGACTGCTTCCCACCAGCTATCTATTTTACATTTGGTAGTGTATATATGTCCATATATACACTACCACTCTCTCACTTTGTCCCAGCTTACCCTTCCCCCTCCCCGTATCCTCAAGTCCATTCTCTGGCAGGTCTGCATCTTTATTCCTGTCTTGCCCCTAGGTTCTTCATGACCTTTTTTTTTTTTTAGACTCCATATATATGTGTTAGCATATGGTATTTGTTTTTCTCTTTCTGACTTACTTCACTCTGTATGACAGTCTCTAGGTCCATCCACCTCAATACAAATAACTCAATTTCATTTCTTTTCATGGCTGAGTAATATTCCATTGTATCTATGTGCCACATCTTCTTTATCCATTCATCCAATGATGGGCACTTAGGTTGCTTCCACATCCTGGGTATTGTAAATAGAGCTGCAATGAACATTGTGGTACATGACTCTTTTTGAATTATGGTTTTCTCAGAGTATATGCCCAGTAGTGGGATTGCTGGGTCATATGGTAGTTCTATTTTTAGTATTTTAAGGAACCTCCATACTGTTCTCCACAGTGGCTGTATCCATTTACATTCCCACCAACAGTGTATGAGGGTTCCCTTTTCTCCACACCCTCTCCAGCATTTATTGTTTGTAGATTTTTTGATGATGGCCATTCTGACCGGTGTGGGATGATATCGCATTGTAGTTTTGATTTGCAAGAAATGTGTGACTTTTAAAGTGCATAATTAATTGTGTGCTCTCAAGATTTAAGTAAATTATATATTTCAAATATTCCAATAATTTCAATTCAAGTATAATTGTCAATGTTTAAGAAAGTAATATAAATAGTTGAGTCATATTTTTTTGTTAAGCAAATCATTTTTCAAGCATTTAAATGTTTCTGGAGATGCCAGTCTTGAAACTGCTGGTTGAATTCAACCCAGACAAAGGGTTGAACCTTGCTCTAATTTTTTTTTAATTTGAATACTAAGTAGAGATGCCAATCAGCCACAAGCCACACAACCACTCTATTACACTCAATTACACAGCCTCAGCCCTTGTAAGCATCTGAATTGTTGAACCTTGATTTAAACAAACCAAACAAAAAATTATGAGGTTACAAGTGCATCCAATCTCTTACAGTGAGTCAGAGGAAACTGAACATAGAGTGTGACTGGATATTGAAACATAACCGAAAGTTACACCCTGTGTAAACCATTCAAAATTTATTCAGCATCACCAATGAATAGTTATACTCAGTGTATCCTGGTTGGGAAGAAGGGAACAAGAAAATCCTAACAGACTGGGCCCAGGTTTAAGATACAGAAAACACTAATCATGCTTGTAGCTCTGTATCTACTCATCTACACTTACTGCTTCAGCATCTCTGTCTGAAACGTAGAGATAAGGCTTACCTTTATCAGAGTGGATTTAGAAAAGCTTAGTATGGAAGAGGATGGGAAAGTTATTTGAGAAGGATACATGAACACTCTTATTATAAATTAGAGTCCTAATACTACTGTATTTAAGAAAATCCAATTTTAGGTATTAAGACTCTGCTACAGAAAATCCATTTCTCTTTTCTTAATCAAAGGACAATTTCCAAAGGAAAATTTCTTTTATCCCTAAGTAATCCTCCCAGGTCCCTCTCTGTCTTGTGAGATGTCAATTCTCACAGCTCTTAATGTGAGCTCCTATAGGGTAAGAGCTTCAGTATTTAGGGGCATTCTGTAGAGCCCCTCAGATGCCATAGGTGACACTGAGAATTCCTAAATAATGCCTTTTTCAAAAATACACTATTGCCAGTAGATCCCCAGGCCCACAAAACAGAAAAAAATTGAATGTAGGAAGGAGTAAAAGAAGTTTGATACTTTGTAACAACCTGCCAACTATTTCCTTTCTCCACTCTCATGTTGCCATGGCAACAAAGAGACTTATCTACCAGTTAATAAATAGGTGAAAAAATACCACCATGCAGCTATTTATTCCATAGATTTATAGGACCTTAGCCCACTGGACATGTTGGCAGCACTGGATACTTCTTGCCACTGATTCTGCTTCAATAAATCCCAAGCAGTTCCAGAATACCGGCATGTCAGGGAGCTAAGCCACTTCCTGTAACATTCATTTTTCATGCCTTTTCCAACTGTCTCAGATGGGGAGACTCTGGGAAAAAGGCAACTGGAAAAGAAGACATTTACCTTGCTCAAAGGCTTTCAACATATATAATTATTGGTCAAGCAATGGCAGAGCCATCAATCCTTCTCAACTCATACTAAGTGTTAACCTAAAGAAATTCATAGAAAAATATTTAAAAACACATAGAAATCAAAATTCTTGGAATTTTTTTTCAATTTCATTCAAATATAGCAATGGATAAGTGCACTGAAAACCCTGGGGCTCGTGTTTTAAAAGCGATCCTAGAGCATAAAAAGGTGGAACTCAATTTGCACATGGAGCAAACTCTATAAAACTGATTCAGGGATACGAGAGAGGATTTCATCTCTGTACAGCAAGTCTTTCAACCACTCTTTCAAAGGGAGAATCTGAAGAGAGGAGTTTAATGTCAGAATATCTGGAATTGTAATGAAATATGCTGTGGCTTTTCAGTGTACTGGGGAAGAATCTGGATAAAAACTTAACAGTTGTTTTTCAGAGAGTTCCTTGTTAATTGCTCCATTCTGGAGGGAAAAAAAATATTCTTAAGGACTTTATGAAATAGCAGCTGAATTTGAAGATACAGATTTTTGTCCTCTTTTTTACTTGCACCAATACAGAATATGAGTTTATGAGTCACATTTACTTGTTAATAGAGCAATGAATTTTCTCTTTAGCTGCAGATCGAGGTACCTTTTATAAGCCCACAGCAAATGGAGTCCTCCCACATAGAGAAATCACAAAGCAGAAGGCTGACAGGCTCGGCTCCGGGTTCCTGAGCAGGGAGCTTTCCAGACAGTATTAAACAATGATGCAAAGTTCATGTCATGCCTGTCTACTCCAGCAACTCCCTGAAAATTCACAAAACACCCAATGCTGGGGACTGCAACACACGTGTCAAGAACGTGCAGGCAACGAAACGAATGCAGGCAATCTTCACAGGTGTGAGAGTGTTTTGAGAAGTCCCACCCTATAGTTTTGGCTAGGAAAGCCTCTTCTGTCAAAAGGGTCTATGCTTCCCTCTGAGCACCAGTTGGTTATAAAAATAGACTGCCAAGGAATAGAATAGGTGGTAGGAGGGAAGCCACTGATCAGTGGTGAGATGTGAGGTAGCAGCCGGTGTGTTCCATCAGGCTCATTGAGCTGGGAAGGGCCTTCAGAGAAGATTCTGGGAGAGGCAGCCTGCCAATAGCAAAGGCATTATATGCTCCATCTAGATCAGTAAATGTTTTTATAAACCAAAGAGATGATGAAGGAAAGTTCTTCATCACAGAAGAATACCTGCTAATAATGCAAAAGAAATAACAGAACTAGAAAAATCACCCTTTATGTAAATAATAATGAATAAAGGGTCTGAACCTCAATTACCAATGGAAGCTAAGACCATTAAGTGACAGGTTGATGGTGAACTTTACAATACACACTCTGGTTTAAATCACCTGAACCCAGTAACCAACCTTAAAATACTATGAAAAGTAGAAAAAACAGTCATTCTGTGCTTCACCATCTGTGAATTATTCTTGCCCAATAATTGAATCTAAATCTAGTTGCCTCTAGATCAAGTTACCAGTCTACAAAAAACAAGATTGAGGATGATGTTAAATGACGGCATGAGGATGCAATCAGCCAACTTCAAAATAAGAAAAACTGTACAGGAAAAATGTCCCAGTAAAAATGTCCTGGTTTCTAGGGTGTGGAGAAAAGGGAACACTCTTGCACTATTGGTGGGAATGTGAATTGGTTCAGCCACTATGGAGAACAGTATAGAGGTTCCTTAAAAAACTACAAATAGAACTACCATATGACCCAGCAATCCCACTACTGGGCATATACCCTGAGAAAACCAAAATTCAAAAAGAGTCATGTACCAAAATGTTCATTGCAGCTCTATTTACAATAGCCCAGAGATGGAAACAACCTAAGTGCCCATCATTGGATGAATGGATAAAGAAGATGTGGCACATATATACAATGGAATATTACTCAGCCATAAAAAGAAACGAAATTGAGCTATTTGTAATGAGGTGGATAGACCTAGAGTCTGTCATACAGAGTGAAGTAAGTCAGAAAGAAAAAGACAAATACCGTATGCTAACACATATATATGGAATTTAAGAAAAAAAATGTCATGAAGAACCTAGGGGTAAGACAGGAATAAAGACGCAGACCTACTGGAGAACGGACTTGAGGATATGGGGAGGGGGAAGGGTGAGCTGTGACAGGGAGAGAGAGAGTCATGGACATATACACACTAACAAACGTAGTAAGGTAGATAGCTAGTGGGAAGCAGCCACATGGCACAGGGATATTGGCTTGGTGCTTTGAGACAGCCTGGAGGGGTGGGATAGGGAGGGTGGGAGGGAGGGAGACGCAAGAGGGAAGACATATGGGAACATATGTATAACTGATTCACTTTGTTATAAAGCAGAAACTAACACACCATTGTAAAGCAATTATACCCCAATAAAGATGTTAAAAAAAAAAATGTCCTGGTTTCTTTAAGAAATAAACAGCATGAAAAAGTGGAGTAGCAGCTTTTAGAGATCAAGAGACTTCAGAAAGATGGCAAACAAATGTAACTTATGAACCTTGTTTGGATCCTAATTCAAATAAAATAACTGTAAAAAGGCACTTTGGAGACAAATATGAAATTTTTCAGAGGTATTGTTTCAGATAATATAAAATTTTGCTACTGTGTAGCAGTGTTTTTAAGTCCTTATCTATTGTAAACATACTGGTGTATTTATGGGTGAAATAATATGGATTTGCTTTAAATATGCTACCAAAAATTAAAGATGTGGGGAGAACAGATGAAATAAGATGAGCAAAGGTTAATGAGTACATGAAGGTGCATTTTACTATTCGATGATGGATGTCTGAAATATTCCATAATAAAAAGATCCAAAAGAGAGAGAGAATTGCTGTGGCAAGTTGGTCCCTTAGTTTAGTCCCCATTAACATAATCCATGGATGGACAGGAAGTTCACAGGGTGAAAGTGGACAAAGCGAACGCAGAAAGAAGCGAAAAGGAGGAAGGAAAACAGAAGAGCTGGTCAAGTAGCTGCAGGTCATCTTGGTCTCTCTAAAGATGACTTGAATTCACCTTTGTGATTGATTCTATCTTTTTTAAGGAAAAATTATCTCAGATGAGCTCTTTGGTTAAATAAATGCTCTCACGCATAATGCTTGGGGGAAATGGTGAAATAACACAAATGTAGATATTTAGTTTGAGAAGATACAATTTCTATTGGTGATATGGATTAATTGTAAAAATGGCTTTGCCAGGATTATGTGTCTAAGGCTTTACTATTTATTTTTAGAGTACTATTTCTTTCCTATACATGGATTTAAATAATATCATTGTTTTTCCCAGGGAAATGGCTGGGTTCAGGGATAGGAAAAGGCAGGTGTACTGAGAATTGCTCATGTAGATAAGGATATGAGACTCCCACAACAGCAGAAAGGCAGCAGGCATGATATTCAACTGCTTTAAAAGCAAATTAAACTGAACTCAGCACAGCTCAATCTGGACACCTTCCTCTGATATGCCATGTTACTTAAACCTGAAAACCCCTATGTGTGGTGATGCTGGACTATTGTAATTTGGTATAATTATCCTGGTGAGAGCCACTGGTCAAGATCACTTGCCTTTGGGATTTCCTTAAAAGGAGTAAATATTTTAGCTACCAATTGTTCACAGAAAGAGCAGATCCTGGGGCAGAAAATGAGGGTTGAGAAGTGAGGCAAAGATAAAATCCTTTATCTATCTGGAAATTAGATCTGGCCTTCAAAGTGTCACCAGCCTTGAGGACACCATCAGGGACCCACCACTCTGCCAGGCCTACAGGAGATAAGAGAATCCTCATCTAGAAGTTGTTTAGGTTACACTTCATGTTGAAAACTTCCCTTCCACTGTTTTTGAAACATCATTAGTTTTGTCAGTGTTGTGGTCTGGCCTCAGCCGTCTCACAGCGACATACTCCAGGAAAGGCTTGTGCCCATACTCATGCAAAGAAGTAAAACAAAAGCTGCCAGTCAGGAATCTTACGGTGACCTAAAGCAGAGCGAGCAAAGGCTTATGTACAGAGCAACAGAGAGGCCAAAACTCCAAAGCCAGATGGCTTGACAAGAGGACAGATTTTTTAGTACGGGATTTAGCATCTGGGTTTCCAAAGAACCTGGTGAAGACTGTATTTATTGCTGGAAGCCAGAGTAGAAGTAATAAAGACTTTGAATATAGGATATAGGATATTCATGCAAATGTGTTCTCACAAACAGATGAGGCACATAACCAGTTAAAAGTATAAAAGGAAATTTTATTTTAGTTTGGATTAAAAAAAACCAAAAAGCAGTGCATTCAATTTCAAAGACAAATGTGCTGCAGCTGAAGCTCTAACAAAAAAGCTCAACAAAAATTAAATTTGTTGGGGCTTCCCTGGTGGCGCAGTGGTTGAGAGTCTGCCTGCCGATGCAGGGGACACAGGTTCGTGCCCCAGCCCGGGAGGACCCCACATGCCGCGGAGCGGCTAGGCCCGTGAGCCATGGCCGCTGAGCCTGCGCGTCCGGAGCCTGTGCTCCACAACGGGAGAGGCCACAACAGTGAGAGGCCCGCGTACCGCAAAAAAAAAAAAAAAAATTAAATTTGTTGGATGTGCATGTACACACACACACGTGTGTGTGTGTGTGTGTGTGTGTGTGTGTGTGTGTGTGAGAGAGAGAGAGAGAGAGAGAGAGAGAAAGAGAGAGAGAATCATATTAGCCTTCAATATATCCACATCTATTAACACCAAGGAAATGGAAAAGAATTTTGTTAGATGTTAAAATTTGTATCAGATTCTGTTTTTGCTGGTAACCAACTACTCTGAATATGAAAGTCTGATTCAGTTTGCGGTGTCCATCAATTGATGCCTTCAGGCCTCAGGACACGTTAACTTATGATAAATAATAAGAACTGAGCTCTTCCAAAAAAGATGATGGTGTGAGCACAGGGACCAACTTCCCCAGCAGATGCCAACTACAATGACCCCATCCAGATCTGACTCTACCCTTGCAACTGAGATTATATTTTGGGGTACCCTCGGGCACCTGGTCCTGCTCTGCTCTGCATTAGATTCCTTACCCCCTCCTCCACAATGCCAGCTGAGAGGCATTACTGGATAGAATCTAAGATTGAACATTGGTAGGTAGAACTGACTACCTCCCAGCACTTGATTCTCCACCCACCCACCCACCTGTCCTAACCAGGAAGGAAACCCAGTCCTCCTCTCTAGTTCATTCCAACATCCCTTACTCTTATCAAAGCCAAGGATAAATTATCCTTTTTCCTATCACCTTCTGATTAATCCCCACTATGCTTTTTCCTTGGCCCAAATGTTTCTACCAAGTGACTGAAGTCCTGTCTGGTTGACTCCAAACAGATCTCCTAACAGATCTAATTTCTCAGTGAACTTACTACTATATAGATTTATATGAATCTTCAATTGAATAATTTAGCAAAAATTTATTGTCCATTCTGTGTGCCCAACATCATGTCAGACCCTAACTACACTTCCCAAAATATACCAACCTTAGAAGTATTTTTTATTTAGTTAATAATTTCATATTTTACTAACCAGTCACAAACATTGTTTATCACGTCCCAGGAATTGTTCTAAGTGCTGTTACATAGATTAACTCATTTAATCCAATCACCTAATATTTACTGACTGCCTACTGTGTACATAAGTATTAGACACTATAAAGGGAATAAAAAATATATAATTCCCTAACCTTCAAGATCTTGAAATGTAGTCGAGCAGATAAAACTTACACTCAAAAAACCAAAATACATCAATCAGTGCCATATAAGTGGATCAGACAGCACGTTGTATTGGAGCTTAGGAAAGGGAGAAAGATATAACTGACACATAGTAAATGTGTAATCAATGTTTGATTGAGTTAAATTGAACAAGGGCATTTAATACTGAAAATAAAGACAGGTGGAGTGACTTGAAAATTTGATAATCTTAAAAATGTGCAGGAAAATGCTGAGATTACATGCATGTTTTCTTTTAAACAAGTTTTTACTTAAAACAATATAAAACATATTAAAGTGACATATTTTATTGGCCAATATCACCACTGCACATGGGAATCCCTACAGGTGACGTATCTGATAATGCGCTAAAAATATGATCATAATTTTAATTCACTCTGTTTTTTGATAGAACATCACTATGGTTGGTGTGTATCCAACAGTTTTTCTTAATTTGAGCCTTCTAAAAAATATGTTGTCATTTCATTAATAAAGTTTTTTCCCTACTGCTAAATTGGTTGTTTATTTCAAATAGAAAAAAAAAGCAGAACATGACTTTATTCTGAAAGTTCACAATGAAAAGTCATGTGTGGGGGAACACTACATAGGAGGTACTATAGACATGAAAAAGTGGTGACTGGAATCTGTCTCACTCCTTTCCTGTGACATCAATTCATAAACCAAGATTAGCATGCCTAAAACATCACTAACAGTTTAGCACACTGGTATGATTTTCAGGGCAGAATCTCAGAACCAAAATATTCATATTAAGACGGTAGCCCCATACAGAATCCAAATGCTCCTATTAACGTGGGAGGCTCATAAATTAAGGCACCAGTATCACAATTTGAATTAGGTCTTGGAATTCCAATTTGCCATCAAGGTATAAAAGAAAAGATCTCCCAAAAGAAGAAGTAAGAGCACCTCCTAAAAGAGAAATGAGTAATAACAAAACAAAGATACTAAAATATACTAAAGCATATTAGACCACCTGGATGAAGTGTGGGCTACTATGAGACGTAGGCAGCATGGAGCAGGGAAATGGACAGAGAGTTAGGGCACCTACTGCTATTGCCTGCAATGAATGGATGAGGGGCCCTGCACAGCTGAGCAGCAGTGAGGAGGGCTGGATGATACTGTCTACAAAGATCCTTACTACACTTCCTGCTGTGGACTGGCCCCCAAGGGGCCCCCAATTTTACTGGACTTCCCCTGAAGTTGCTGCAATGACTCAGCAAATGTGGGTTGTTCTTCCTGGGGCAGGGGTTCTCTTTGAAATAAATAATTTGAAATAAATAAATACAGTGGAGTTCCCACATTTTCTTCTTGAAATCTGGTTACCCTCTGTCCAAGCCTCTGAGATGGAATCACAGTATAACTGACATTGTTGGGCTGTGCACAATGTGGGACTACTTGAATAATAACAATCACAAAAACTAATATGTATGGAGTTTCTACCATATGCCAGACATTGTGGTAACAATGTCTGCCCTTGCCCAGCAGTGAGAAAACAACTGCAGAAGTACCGATTCCAAGCCCCAAGCACAGTCCTAGCATGTGCCAGACGTTCAATTAATATTTGTTGAATAGGGGAACAAAGGAACCTAAACAACCTAGGAAATTCCTAGCCCTGCCTTCTGGGATAAAGGTGTTCACAGGTGGAGAAAGAGTACCGGCTCCTCCCTAGTGCTTTAATTATAACAGGTTAATGACAAACACATGCCTTCATTTCCAGAGAGCATCTCTACCTTGCCTCAAACTTCAACCACCTCCTTGTCCATTAGTTCTAAAATATGAATAAGGAGAGTCTAATTCTTACCTCTTCATGTCTCACATGGAATATTCAGTGTTCCATGCATGACAAAATATGTGTAGAATCGAAGTGCGAGTTAAAAAAAGTTAAAGCAAGAGTCAAGATTCATCACATAAAACAAACTTATAAAACCTAACTGTAAAGGGCCTTAATAATATGACAGCACAGCTCCTTTTTCACCAAGTAAGTGAAGAATTGGCATGTGGTTTCAGTTTTACATGTTGCAAAAGCCAAAACTGAGTATTAATGCAGAGTCAAATGCCAGTTTCCAAGAAATAGGCACAAATCTGAGTTTGAAACCCTCTTTTGGCCAGCAAATCCATACTGAAAATGATAAAGCACTTCTCTAGATTTAGTTTTCTTTAGGGGTCATTCTGAGATAAGGACAAGAGAGAGACAAAAGAAAGACTACAGGAAACCCATTCCCCAAAAAAGTCTAAGCATTCGTATATTCAGTTACTTAATAGGCATTTATTGCATGCCTATTATGTGCATGAAACCTTGCAGAGCAAAGGACCTTGTAATCTAGTGGGAGAGACACTTAGAAATCAGGACTACATGACCCGTGCTTCCTATAGGAAGCTACAGAGCACAAAAGATCACCTAACCCAGCTGGGGCACCACATCCGGACCAGATTACACGCAGAACAAAAGGACCACTCTGCAAATATTTCAGATGGCTCTCCAAGGCAAGGGTAGCATTTGAAATACCTTCTCAAGCAATACCAAAGCCAATGTTGAAGACCTTTGGGTGAAAACCATAGGCAGGTAGAGAAAACCCTCCTCTGGCCTTTCATATCTATCTGGAAGTTTGTGCTAAACTAGCTCAATATATCAGAACAGTAAGATACCCAAACTTTAATATGCTCTTCACTTTATAGTAATGTGCTCAGTGATATAACAATGCTTTTGACCACCTAAGAAAGATGTACTCCTATGAAAAATTAGCTAACCTAATCTTAAAATAACCTGATAGTTTGGAGGAAAAGATCAAATATACCTTCTCCCAGTGTGACCTGAAAAACAGTTCTTGAGGAAAAGAATCTCATCAGCTTACTGTCTTTCTAATCTCCTGTCTTAAACTATCTTTAATATGTTTTTAAATGTAGATAGATAGTATAGCATGAATAAAAATACTGTAAATGTAGGTGTGCACACTTACAGGCACCATTAAGTATTTTACATACTAATAATGCTATAATACAGATTCTCTCCCACTGAGGAAGAAAGAACTGGAGTATATAACAAAGAATTTATAATTTAATTCTGTTTTCCCATCAAACCCTACAGATTTTAATAGCTTAACCAGCATAATGTATTGGTTTTCTTTTTTTCACTCAATTAGCCTATGATTGCATTAAGTAGGTTACTAATGCAGTTGATTAAATGAGGTCTTTTGAAGGGAACTGATGATTTTAACGCTCCTGCCTAAATAATAAAAATCGTTACCATTAAAGTATGACTGTGTGGCAGGGAAAACAAAAGTTCATCAAGGATTGAGCTAGTGGAAGATGGATGCTCTCTATCTTTAATTAAAAATCATTTGTTGGGACTTCCCTGGTGGCACAGTGGTTAAGAATCCACCTCCCAATGCAGGGAACATGGGTTCAAGCCCTGGTCCAGGAAGATTCCACATGCTGCGGACCAACTAATCCCGTGCGCCACAACTACTGAGCCTGTGCTCTAGAGCCCACATGCCACAACTACTGAAGCCCGCACGCCTAGAGCCCCTGCTCCGCAACAAGAGAAGCCACCGCAGTGAGAAGCCCATGCACCACAATGAGAAGCCCACGCACCACAATGAAGAGTAGCCCCTGCTCACTGCAACTAGAGAAAGCCCGCACGCAGCAACGAAGACCCAATGCAGCCAAAAATAAATAAATAAAATAGATAAACTTAAAAAAAATCATTTGTTAATACTAAAAAAGAAAGAAAAGAAATTCCACCAAACATGGAAATAAATGAATATTTAGAAGTCAATGTTAAGTTTACCGAGAGAGCTAGGGGCTGGAAACTCATCTATTTTTAAAATATTATCATGGTTCAAAAATAAAGTTATTTCCATAAGTTTCAAATATTCCCATTTAGCATTTAAACACCAGAAAGTCTCACTTTATAGTTGCATTGAAGTTTCTTATTATCAAAGTGAATGTCAAAAATACAGGGAAAAGATTAAAGAGTAAATAAAGATAACTAGAATTTCCATTTATGGCACTATGGTGGATGAGAGTGGACGAACAGCCCTCTCAGGGTTGAAACAGTAACGTGTTGGATAAAATTATGAAATATTTTTTAAATGCAATTCAATGTAAAACTGAGAAGGTAAGAAAGTAAGATACAAAGCCCAAAAATGCAGTGAACAGAGGCTTAGGCAGATAAGCAGACACCAAAACTGGCTTTTTTTTTTTGTATTTCAAACTTATCTTAGCTCTTCTTTTTCTTTTATTGAAATAATAGTTGACATACAATATTATGTTAGTTTCAGGTGTACAACATAGTGATTCAACATTTAAATACATTACAAAATGATCACCACTATAAGTATAGTAACAATCTGTTCCCATACAAAGTTATTACAATGTCGTTGACCATATCTCTTATGCTGTATATTTCACCCCCATAACTCTTCTTAATCTTTGGCTCTTCTGTGAGAATTTTAAGATCAGCTTGTGGTATTTCATGAGACTCTCTATTGGGATTTTGATTGGCAAGAGAGAGGAGATATGGGGGCTATATGTATATGTATAGCTGATTCACTTTGTTATAAAGCAGAAACTAACACACCATTGTAAAGCAATTATACTCCAATAAAGATGTTAAAAAAAAAACTGGCTTTTATCTTGAGGTTTCTGCTGAACCGTAGGGACCTTAAGCATCTGCTTTGATGACCACACAGATCTCAATGGAAAGAAGCTCATTCCTAGGGTCTACTGTTTATGCTGTGATATAAGATCTCATTACATTATGGAACGTAACGTATGGAAAACCTATTGTTGCAGCAACCATTTATTGAAAACACCATGTTTTCCCAATTGATCTGCAATCTATGCCCATTCCGTTGTAAATAAATTATAACTTATTAAAAATGAGTAAACAAATAAAACTACACATAAAGCTGGAACACCTCGGTCTCAGCAAAATGAGCCCCACTGCACAAAAAGGGATGGCCAAATCTTGCCTGTTTTTGCTTTATTACTAGATAGAGGGGGTAAAAAAAATCCCCTGATAATAACAAGCTAGTTTGCACATGAGTTTATATACAGTCCGAATTCACACCACCTTTGAGAACAAAAATCCTCAAGCAGAGAATTTAACTCAAGGTGGTCCCAATTTGGTAGTTCCACTAAGCAACTGGCAGAAACCAATGCTAATCCTTCCTAGAGGAACCCAGTGTCAATCCAGAGCTCATCTATTTCCCAGAGATAAAATTCCAAAGAAAACGAAGAGACCACAGTAGAAAGAAAAGTTACTAAACACACAAGGAAAATAACGCATTATGAGTGAGAAACATATAACAGACCCAAAAAAGATCTGCAAATGGTATTCTCAAGTACCAAAAATAAAATAACCATATTGAATATAATTTAAATAAATAAAAGAGAGGCTTGAAACTATGAGAAACAAGAGCCCAGAAAGAGTAATTAGGCACACAGAATTGGAACCAAGTAGAATTCTAGAAATAAACATTAAAATAAATGAAATTAAAACTTCAATGAAGGGATAAAATAAAACACAGCTAAAAAGAGAATTAGTGGACAACAAAATAGATACTTAAAATGACCTAAAATGAAATCTAGAGAGATAAGAGATGAAAATAATGAAAACCAGGTTAATGACATCATCAAGATGGTGACATAGGTTGTTCTTAACCTCAGTCCCTGACGCAAGAAGACCATCTAGCATCTATCCATAGATAGCTTGCCATTGTGAAAAACCCAGAACCCTGAGGGTAAGGCTGAAACACACCCCTGGACCACAGAGACCAAGAAAGACCACCTTAGAAGGGTTAGAGGAGAGGTTTCACTTTGAACACATTGCCCCTCCCTCAGGCTGGCACAGCATCACACTAAGAGGGCCTACATTTTCTTCAGTTGTTAAAAGAGATCCCAAAGTGGATATGTGACTTCCCCAGCTTTGCAGGACACTTTCCAGGAGGCCCACTCAGGTCTCACAAAGCAGGGGGAACCTGCTGGACCCAAGCACTGGGGATCAGATAGAGACATGGAAGAAGACAGGGTTTATAGCAACCAGTGCTCAGATCTGACACTACAAAAATACAAAAAATCAAAGACACTACTATGAACAATTATATGCCAATAAACTGGACAACCTAGAAGAAACGGAAAACTTCCTAGAAACATACAACCTACTCAATCATACAAAGACTCAATCATGAAGAAACAGGAAATCTGAACAGACCAATAATGAGTAAGGAGCTGAATCAGTAATCAAAAACCTCCCAACAACAACAAGCCTCGGACTAGGACGTTTCATTAATGAATTCCACCAAACATTTGAAGAAGAGTAGATACCAATATTCTTCTCAAACTCTTTCAAAACTATAAAGTGGGGAATACAGTCAAATTCATTTTACGAGGCCAGCATTACCCTGAACGCAAAGCCAGATAAGGACACTACAAGAAAAGAAAACTACAGGCCAATACCCCTGATGAATACAAATACAAAAATTCCCATGAAAATACTAGCAAACTGAATTCAACAGCACATTAAAAAGATCGTACAATATGATCAAGTGGGACTCACCCTTGGGACACAAGGATTCAATACACACAAATCAATAAACGTGTTACATCACATTAACAGAATGAAAGATAAAAATCAAATGATTATTTCAATAGATGCAGAAAGAGCATTTAATGCAATTCAACATCCTTTCACGATAAAACTCTCAACAAATTGGGTACAGAAGGATGTACCTCAACGTAATAAAGGAGATATATGACAAGCCCACAGCTAATATCATACTAAATGGTGGAAAGCTGAAAGCTTTTCCTCTAAGGTCAGGAACAAGACAAGGGTGCCCACTCTCACCACTCCTATTCAACATAATACTCAAAGTTCTAGCCAGAGTAACCAGGAGAGAAAAACAAATAAAAGGCAACCAAATCACAAAGAAAGATGTAAAATTATCTCTGTCCTCAGATAATATGATCTTACATATAGAAAACCCTAAAGACTCCACCAAAAAACTATTAGAACTAATAAATGAATTTGGTAGAGTTGCAGGAATCAATATCAACACACAAAAATCAGCTGTGTTTTGTACACTAGCAATGAATTACCTGAAAAAAATAAAGAAAACAATCCAATTTACAATAGCATCAAAACGATAAATTACTTAGGAATAAATTTAACCAAGGAGATGAAAGATCTCTACACTGAAAACTGTAAGACATGAATGGAAGAAACTGAAGAAAGCACCAGAAAAATGGAAAGATATCCCATGCTCATGAATTGGAAGAATTCATATTGCTTAAGTGTCTATACTATCTAAAGCCATCTATAGATTCAATGCAACCCCTATCAAAATTCCAATGGCGGGCTTCCCTGGTGGCGCAGTGGTTGAGAGTCTGCCTGCCGATGCAGGGGACATGGGTTCGTGCCCCAGTCCGGGAAGATCCCACATGCCACAGAGCGGCTGGGCCCGTGAGTCATGGTCACTGAGCCTGCGCGTCCGGAGCCTGTGCTCCGCAACGGGAGAGGCCACAACAGTGAGAGGCCCGCGTACCGGGGAAAAAAAAAAAAAAGGATGGAAAATTTGAAATAGTTCATTAAAAATTCCTTAAAAAAAAAAAATTCCAATGGCATTTTTCACAGAAATAGAAAAACAATCCTAAAATTCTTATGGAAGCTGAAAAGCCTCAAAATGTCTAAAGAAAACTTGAGAAAGAAGAACAAATCTGTAGGCACCACAATTCCTGATTTTAAACTATATTATAAAGTTATAGTAGCCAAAACAATGTGGCAATGGAATGAAAACACACACACAGATCAGTGGAACAGAATTGGGAACCCAGAAATAAACCACTGTATATACAGTCAACTAATATTGATATTTGACAAGAGAGCCAAGAATACTCAATGGAAAAAAGATATTTTCAATAAATGGTGTTGGGAAAACTGGATAGCCATATGCAAAAGAATGAAACTGGGTCCCTATCTCATAACACTCAAAATAACTTACTCAAAATGGATTAAAGACTTAAATGCAAGACTTGAAACCATAGAGCTCCTAGAGAAAACATACAGAAAAAGCTCCTTGAAGTTAGTCTTAGCAATGATATTTTTGGAAATTAACCCAAATGCTCATGCGACAAAAGCAAAAATAAACAAGTGAGACTGCATCTAACTAAAAAGCTTCTACACGGCAAAGGAAATCATCAACAAAATGAAAAGACAACCTATGGAATGGGAGAAAATATTAGCAAACCATATATCTGAAATGGGGTTATTATCCAAAATATATAAGGAACTCATAGAACTCAATAGCAAAAAAATTTAAAAATAATAATAATCTAATTAAAAATGGGCAAAGGACCTGCATAGATATTCTTCCAAAGAAGATACACAAATGGCCAACAGGTACATAAAAAGGTGCTCAACATCACTAATCATCAGGGAATGAAAATCAAAACCACAATGAGATATCACCTCACACCTCTTAGAATAACTAACACATTATCAAAAAGATAAGAGATAAGTATTGGCAAGTATGTGAAGAAAAGGGAACCCTAGTTCACTGTTGGTGGGAATGTAAACCAGTACAGCTGCTATGGAAAACAGTATGGAAGTCCCTCAAAAAATTAAAAACAGAACTACCATTTGATCCAGCAATTCCACTTCTGGGTATATATCCAAAGGAATGAAATCACTATCTCTAAGAGATTATCTTCACTCCCATGTTTATTGCGCCATTATTACAATAACCAAGACATGGAAATAAACTAAGCATCTGTCAATTGATAATGGATTAAGAAAATGAACACGTATACAATGGAATATTATTCAGCCATTAAAAAGAAGGAAATCCTGCCATTTGGGACAACATAGATGAACCCTGAGGGCATTATGCAGAGTGAAATAAACCAGAGAAAGAAATACTGAATATGTGGAGTCCAAAAATCTGAATTCACAGAAACAGAGAATAGATTGGTAGTTGCCAGTGACAAGGGGGTTGGTGAAATGGGTGAAGGTAGTCAGAGAATACAAACTTCCAGTTATAAGATGAATAAGTTTTGGAGAGCTAATGTACAACATGATGACTATACTTAACAATACTGTATTGTATACTTGAAATTACTAAGAGAGTAAATCTTCAAAGTTCTTTCCACAAAAAAATAAAAAGAAGGTAACTATGTGAGGTGATAGATGTGTTAACTAACTTTATTGTGGTAATCATTTTGCAATATATATGTATGTGAAATCATCACATTGTACATCTTAAACATACCCAATGTTATATGTCAATTATATAATATCTCATAAAGTTAGGAAAAATATAACAAAGGAATTTTTCCAAGAAAATAAAAATTTTAAAAGGTTGAGTCATGGGGTATACAGTGGGAGGGTCTAATACATGTCCAAGCAAGTTCCATTTTGGACTGGAAATGGCTAATATTTTTCCAAATAAGACTCCACTTCTCAGATCCAAAAAGCTTAGTGTACTCCATGTTCACATACACTCCCAGAATAATACACTCCCAGATACATCACAGTGAAACTACAGAGCATGAAGAGGGAAAATAAATTAAACACAGCCAGAAAGAAAGGACAATGCACTAACAAAGGAACGATAATCAGATTGACAACTGACTTTTCAATAACAACAATGGGTTACAGAACATAATTACAACATGCTAAGAGAAAACAACTGCCAAATTCAAGTAATATAAAACCAGTGGAACTATCTTTCTAAAACAAAGTTCTACATATAACAAAATAAGTAGACTACCTTCAAAGACTGAAAGTTTTTTAAAACTCTAAAAGATGTACTTCATCATAAAGAAGACAATCCCAGGTAGAAAGTCTGAGAAGAAGTGTTGAGAAAATATATTAGGAAGTATATGGTTATACTTAAACACACATTTACTGTAAAACCTAGTTGAGAATATATTAAATGTCATTTCAAATTATGAGGAGAAATGATGTATTATTCAATAAATGATATCAGGAAAACTGGCCAGACACTAATTAAAAATAAATAAGCAGATCTTACATTTTACATTTTTTGAATTCCAGATTTATTAAAACTTAAATATAAAACTAAACTGACAAAATTGTCTAAATGTATCCAAAATTTTGACAATTTTTGATAGCAAAGATATTTCTAACATGATGGCAAAGTCAGAAATCACAAAGGGAAATACTGGTTTAGTGCTAATCAAAAACTGGCAAAGATGTAAGAAAGGCAGTGTAAAATAACACACGTAAAACATATTTGCAATATAAATGATCAGGAGATAATTTAAGAACTCACACAAATCAAAATTAAAAGGACAATGACTCCATTTTTTAAATGAGCAAAGCATAAGATCTGACATCTCACAAAAGAGTGAAAACAAATGCTTAATAACCATGCAAAGCAAGCAACATCCTAATTAATGAAGGCCACCAATATTACAATTATGAGCTATTGATTTTTCTTGTGATGTGGGTTAAGTTTAAACTAAATAATTCCCATTGTCTAAGAGGGTGTTCAGGCACACTTGGCAACATATATCCTATCGTTTGGCTTCATTCCCCAACTTATGGGAATTTAGCCTAATAAATTGGATAAGAATATAACGACATATGTATAAGGATGTTCATTATAGGGCTGTTTAAAAGAGTAAAAACAATTTAAAGGGCAAAACTTGTCTGGGAATGCAAGACTGCTTAAATAAATAAGAGAAAACCTACAGTGGACTACTACACAACCTTTATAAATGCTGATTCATAAACTGGCCTCCATACGTGAAGGGCAAGGAGAGACTGAAGAAAGAGGCAGACCATTCCAGATTGGCTGGTGTTAGTTTTAATAAGCAAGGGAACTTATGAGGCTTACCTTGAGCAGCTGCAAGACAGTAATCTCCATACCTGCCCACCAGAATCTTAAAAGTCTATACAGAGTCCTTAACTGGGTTCAGTGGATGGTCTCAAAGACACCTTATTCTCTCAAGGTTACCTCCTTGAAACAGCTCTGGCTATGGGAATGGTGGATGGGATGTACATTCCAAGGACAAGGAAAGAGGTAAGGAGCCTCCAATTGCCCAGATTTAGCTCGAGGGTCAATTAGTGGTCACATCCTCTCAATAACCTCCTCCAACAATAAATTCTGATGACAAAGAAAGATGCCAATATAATACTGGTAAATTACTACTATCTTGGTAGTGGGAAAAAAAGACTAAAAAACTATAGGTACAGTGTGATGTCAACATGTTTATCTGAAAAATAAATAAATATACATATAATATATAAATTCATACAATCTGAGTAACAACTGCAGAATATTTTTGTCATTGTAGTTGAACCATCAGAAGATACTCCTATGAAAAACTTTAACTCCAAACCATATTTTTGACAGTGTAATGATCCAGTTTTGTACATTTTAGAGTTCACTATGTTTGATGGCAACTAAGCTGAAAAAATATGCTAATTTTTCCTTCTTATCACCATCATGTGCAAATTACACATATTCTTGATGAATGCAAATGTTATTAAATCCTGCATGTAAATGATATTTAAGCTTTGATGGTTTCACTGATTCTTTAGCCAGTATACCTCCACAAATTACATACTGCATACCCAGAACCCACGAAATAAAATTCAAAAGTTCTAGGATCCAATCAAAGTTTACCAAGTCTACAAAAAACAGGAAACTATGATCTAAACTGAGGAGAAAAATCTATCAGAGTTGACACAAATGTTAGCATTAGTAGACAAGGACATTAAAAGAGTTACAACTGTAATCCATAAATTTAAAAAGTTAAGTAGAAACATAGAAGATATTTTTTAAAACCCAAACTGAATTTCTAAAGATTATAACTACAATGCATAAAATGAAAATACACTGATGGGATTAATGGAAGAAAAGAAATTACAGAATAAAAGATTAGTGAACTTGAAAACATACCAATATGCAAAAAGAAAAACAAAGAGAAAAGAAGAATTTTTTAAATAACATAGCATCAGTGAACTGAAGGATGAATTTGAGTGTCCTTAATATATGTGTTTCTAGGGGCCCTGAAAAAGAGGAAGAATAAAAAGAGGATAAAAAAATGTTTGAAAAACTTGTAGCTGAAATTTTTCCAAGTTTGATTTAAAAAAACAACTATCAACTCAAACATCCAAGAAACTCAATGAACTCCAGATAAAAGAAATGAGAACAAAATTATACCAAAGTACATCAGAATCAAATTGCAAAAAAAGTGAAAAAGACAAAGTTTAAGAGTAGTCAGTAAAAAAAAGACATATTATATTTAAAAGAGAGAGATTTACAAAGGTGCACTAGGCAACTCTTGAGGGCTATAGATATGTTCACTGTCTTGCTTCAAGCTATCACCTCACACGGTATTATATATACATGGCTAGGTGTGGTGGTGTGGTTGGGCACGCAACTCAAAGCTTATCAAACTGTATACCTGAAATATGTGCTGTTTATTGTACGTGAGTGATACCTCAGTAAAGCTGTTTCTAAAAGGGCGGCTGAGACAAAAGCACAGATTTTCATCTTGGTCTTATATCTCAAGATCCCTTTTCATTTTGTTTGGTTTTGCCTTTGCTTCTATGTACATCCTCAAATAATACAGTCTTTGCTCTAACATGGTACAATGAGAAGAGCACTGGGTCAGAAACCAGAAATTTGTATTCTGGTACTAAATATCTGTGTCACCCTTAGATATTTGGTACTAAAATATCTGTTACTCGAACCTTGGACTCTCTTTTTTCATCCCCCAAAATACGGAGGTTTACTGGATAATCTCTTAAATTTCTTTAGCATCTATGATTTCCTGTGAATCAGATTAGAGGTAACAAAAAAAGTTTCCTCACCTCAAAAGTGATTCCAGAGCAGCAGTAGGGCTTGCACCTGGGCACAATTCAAACGGATACAGAGAAGCAAAAACAGAAGAAAGAAATATTTGGTATTCCATAGGTTTCCAGCTGCTGTACATTGGAAGGTTCCCAGGAAAGGAAAAGTACTGATCTGTATATTGTGTATCAACTCAGGGAAGTCATTAAGGCAACAGTAAAAGGGCAGGCATCTCTGTCCTGTTGTCCTGGGTAAGATACAGACATCTTCCCATAGGGCTGGCACAAGGGGGCCCATTTTGAATCACAAATGAGGGCTTTCACAATCAGTGAAGGCCCGCCCACTTGCTCCAACATTCTATGATTTACATTTTTATTGTAGAATGAGAATTAAAATGGAAACAGATGAACATTTTTCACACCCAGTCCCAGTTTCCTGTGAAATGTTTCTGCACAAAAATGTTTAATTGCCTTGCAGAAGTCATGAAGATGATTCAATGCCTCTTTCCTCTCCAAATGTATACAACTATTAACTATGCTTGTACAATATAGAAAACATGGTGTTTTTGGATAATCTGGAAACGAACATGGACAATATTCTCTGAAATAGCTACCACTGGTATCTAAGTCAGCAGATGCTTGTGGAATCTTGCTGTGCCTATTTCCCCTTTTGGCTTTGGCCTTTAAGAATATTTGTATCTTTTTCAAGTGTATTTATACAAAACAAAAAATGGAGCAATTTTTCTCAAAAAAATGTTTCTTACATTTATGGGTGGGTGTAGCAGATAAGCCCAACAGCCATTCTTACCTGCCATTCCTCTTCCACCTGCCTGCCTTCATTTAAGTTTCAGTACATTCCCAGCTTATTCTTGAAGCTAGAAGTGGCCACATGACACAATTCTAGCCACTGGGACATAAAAAGAAGTCAGACAGTGGCTTCTGGGAACTTTTGCTTATTCTGATGAGATTTATACATTCCCCAGGACTTATCCCAAACCCATCCCAACACACCCCATAGCACTTTCTTCCATTCCTGAACACACGTATTATGTCTGAACCTTCGATAGCTATAGTGCAACCATGAAATTACCAGTCAACATACCAAGAACAAAGGGGGAAAAGATAGAAAAGGCTGAGGTCCCTAATAACATAGTTGAGTCAAAAAAGATAAATAAACAAACTAATAAACACCTATTGTTTAAGCCTGTGTTACCCAGGCTGTCAGTAGTTGCAGCAGAACATATTCCTTATTGATACAGTAGGTCTGGGGGAAAGGATTAGCTGCCTTTTGGTTTGCGAGTGTATGCATCACTTGCAAAACAAATGAAATTAATTCTTTTTTTTATAAATTTATTTATTTATTTTTGGTTGTGTTGGGTCTTCGCTGCTGTGCACGGGCTTCTCATGGCTGGGGCTTCTCTTGTTACGGAGCACGGGCTCTAGACACGTGTGGGCTTCGGTAGTTGTGGCGCACAGACTTCAGTATTTGTGGGGCACAGGCTTCAGTAGTGTGGCTTGTGGGCTCTAGAGCGCAGGCTCAGTAGTTGAGGCGCACAGGCTTAGTTGCTCCGTGGCATGTGGGATCTTCCCGTTGCAGGGCTCGAACACGTATCCCCTGTATTGGCAGGTGGATTCTTAACCACTGCACCACCAGGGAAGTCCCTGGAAGTAATTCTTAATTGTTTCTTTTTTTAAATATTTTTTAAATTAATTTATTTATTTTGGCTGTGCTGAGTCTTAGTTGAGGCACGTAGGATCTTTTTAGTTGCAGCATATGGACTTCTTAGTTGCGGCATGCATGTGAGATCCAGTTCCCTGACCAGGGATCAAACCCGGGCCCTCTGCACTGGGAGCACGGAGTCTTACCACTGGACCACCAGGGAAGTCCCAGGTCATTTCTTAATATTAAGAACACCACCATTTTTTAACAGGGCTATTACACATTGTCTTGGTTTCCATCACCATTCCAAGGAAGAAATATTAGCATAATATCATCTCCCCAGATAAACAGCATAAGAATATATATATCACGATCCAGGTTCCATTCCCGTTCCTATTACCAAAACCATACTTTAGTATTTAGCATAAGCATGTTATCTGCCTCAAAAGTCATGGTCATTTCATTCATTCAATAATAATAGTTAAAAGACCCACTATGTGTCACATACTGTCATTTCACATTTTCAACTGATAAGTGCAGATACTTGTCAATCATTGTCATCCAATGTACTTCAAACTCTAGGGATCTATATTTTTTATACCTGGGAGACAGTAAAACAGTTATGATTTGTTATGTTATTTTAGCTATACTGAAATCTCTATCAGGGATCAGCAAACCTGTTCTGTAGAGGGCCAGAAAGCAAGTATTTTAGGTTTTACAGGCTATAAGGTCTCTGCTGCAACTGCTCAGCTCTGCCATCGTGGCACAAACATAGCCATAGATGAGGTGAAAATTAATTAATGTGACTGTGTTGCAATAAAACTTTATGGACACTGAAACTTGCATATCATATAATTTTCAGATGTCACAAAATATTCTTCTGATTTTTTTCTCAACCGTATAAAAATGTAAAAGCCATTCTTAGCCCTTGGGTCATACAAAAACAAGCAGCAAGCCAGATTTGGCCCACAAGCCATTAGTAAATGAAACCTGTTGTTTTACCCTGCATGCTTCAGTCACCAGATTAAGTCCATCTTACAGGATAAGCAAATAGAAACTTTCAAAACCTCACTAATGTTTCATGAGTAGTTCTTTCTAACAAAGTGTTCAACAGAATCTCCAATGTGCACTGCTTTAAAAATAAGTGATTCTAAATTTCTTAACCCTGCTTTCCTTTATATGGGGAAAATCAGCCTTCTTCGTAACAATAGGCAGCATTACCATGAATGCATTATGATCTGAAATCACATTTCCAGTGAAACTGATAATCCCCATGGACACTGCATCTACAACACAGGGGAGCACCCCACTCATTTCTGTGCTCATCCCTGTTATCTTCCCCCAGAGATCACCCCATCATGGCTGTTCTTCTCCTGTCACATAAGCACTCTGGCAGGGTAATAAAGGAAGGCATTCTTTGACCTAATTTTAGACATCTCTAGTGTCTTCCCTGAGTTTAGTCTGGCCACTAGAGATGTACACAGTGTCCTCTTTCATAAAGAAGTTAATGGGACACGAGAATGCTAATAATAGTAATAATAATAGCATTAAATAGAAAAAATTGTTTTATCATTCCTGGCAAAAAGAACAAGACAACATTATATAGAGAGTGTAAAAAATGATGGTTCTTTTCATTCTAAGGCTCAGAAATGTAACTCCAAAGAATGATGTGGCCATTTTTGACAATTATTGTCTTTATTAAGATCATCTCCTATGGAAGCAGTGTGGTTGATAGGAAAGCATGGTGCCTAACCTGCTGTGTGGTTTGGGGGAAGCCACCTCGTCTCTCTTGGCCTCAGTTTCCTTGTTCCTTAAGGGAGGGAGTTGATAACACTGACGTCAAAGGTCCCTTTCGCTGCTCTCATGTTCTAAGAATCTCCTGCCCAAGAGAAAGCACTTCTCCCCCTTCCTCTGTTGCTGCCTCAATCTCAGTATGTACTTGCAGATTTCTGGCTTCATATGCATTTCTCCACTTTGTTTTACAGTGAGGTGGAAATATCTCTAGGCATGGGGAGGCAGCTATCCCAGGTGTGCTAATGGGAAATGAGCAGAAAACAGCTCAGCCAGCCTTGTGCCTCTCCTGCCCCAGGCTCTTGGGTGAGGTGCAGTTCCTCGGAGAAAGCAAGATGGGTGCTCTGCTTGTCTCCAAGGGTGGCAGACATGCTCCTTCCCCCACACTTGGGTCAGAACCATCACACAGGGCCACCACCATCACCACCACTAGGGAGATTTCCATCAGCTTGCTCTTCCATCTCTAAAGTTGGATGGTAGTAAGAAAGCCATGTCCCTTACTGTAGATACTGTGAAGCCGCCACTGTGCTACCTGCTCTGCACACGTTATCTCATTTCATGCCATGACACTCCTAGGAAGTCAGTTCTTACTATTATTCCCACGGTATAGAAGAAGAAACTAAGATCCTTCCACAGTTAAGTGACCAAGCCAGTTTCCAAGGCAAGACCATCTGATTCTCAACCCCTTCTTTCTAGCGTTTTCCACAGCCTCACCTCACCATGGTAAATTCTCGAAGGAAACATTTCAACAACGTCATCGTCATTATTATTATTATTCTATTTTTTAAAAAGAAATCTCAAGGGGACTTGCGGATAAAAATGTCTAGATAAGTATTAAAAATTTCCATTCCAAAAAAAAAGATCATCTCCTATGCACATTTGGCATCCATAAATCATATGAATTATCTTTTTATGATCAACTATTTTCTGATTCCTTCATTTTGCTAGCCGGAAACAGAAACCAGCACATTATGAAAGCCTCAGGCAGCTATGGGCCACCCACCTTTGTCCCATTCATTCCGACCTATTACCCTTTCCATGGTGCACACCTGCTTCTAGGACTGGAGCTCTGCCCATATTTCCATTATTTTTGGCTAGAGTCCTATTAAATGAAGGTGACTTTGATTTCCAGGCTCAATAAAAAGACTTGAGGATGGTTAGGTGGTATGGATAGTGAATGATTTACTGAGAGAATCTACTATTAGTAAGGTACTATGCTAAGCTCTTCATATATTTAATACATATGTCATATTATTCCTTTAACTTAGCAACACCACAGATGAGGTGCTATTATCATCATCTTATAGATAACAAAACTGAGGCTTAGGGAGCTGAAGAAATGTACTCAAGTTCACACTACTAGTAAGAAGGTGATACCCTTGCATTGCACCATACTGCCTCCTGGATTCTAGTTCTTTCCAGTCTCTTCCCCTAGAGTCTGAATTTATCTCCAATTTCTTCATATGGATATGGGAAGATTTCCCAAAACACATGGTAGTGGATACTCTGCACTGATTTTGGATTACCTGGAGCTATGCCCAGCTTTTCCTTCCAGAATGAACTTGAGACTATCATGTTTGAGCAGCCCAGGTGTTTGCTCCAGGCCACACCTCTATCACTGGACAACTTCTCCAGCCCCTATCTTGTATCCTGGGGAACAGATCCCACTCCCTCCCTGACAGCCCAGTATTTCTGAATACCTAGTATACCCAAACCATGCCTACTTGAGTCATGTTATTTCACTGTAAATCTTTGAATGCTTAATCGTACCAATGAAAAGGAAGAACACTGTCCCACCTTAAACAACTCCTTAATAATAAATTGCATAATATTAATGTATGCAATTAGATTTGAATTTTTTCTATGAAATTAAAAATTCCAATGAGACTATTATTTTTAATGGTTTTCAAGTACAAGATTCTGGAAGGTGTGATGGTATGTGCAAGGATATACATGGAACTTTTATTATGTATTTAAATAATTAGACCTAGTCCCAAATTCAAAAGTTTGAATAAATTGTCTAGTAAATTTATATGTACCACAGCTGTAAGAGAGTTCTGTTTTGCATTGCATAATGAGAGCATATACAGCTGGAACTCATCCAGGCATACGCCAAATCCTGAAATAGTTGCAGTTGTCTTTGATATCTCTTCACTTCTTCTGTGGTACCTCTCTCTAGATACCCTATTACTGTCATGTATCACCCAGACATGCCCATACAGAAACCCCTAAACTCCAGACCTTTCCCATTCTCATTTTTGTCCCTATCAAAATTATCTGTCCAGGTTCTCATTTTCTCATATTTTTTATTTCCAACAAAAAAATAATCCACAAAATAGTCTAATTATAAGTGCCTTAGCATATCTCCCTTCAAAGGTAACAATTATCATTTTGGCTCCCAAGATTGGAAGCTAGAGGTCACTGGTCAGAACAAGGAGAGTTAGGATAAAGGATTTCAGATGACCTCAAAAGCACAGAAGGTTGGACAGCTTGGCAGATGGCCAAAAGGTATGGCAGGTACAGATGGCAGCAGTCCAGTACCTAGGGATTCAGATGGCAGTTAACTGACAGGAGAAAATAACCAGGCAGGTGGCTTATGGCACAGGCTCAGCTATTTTAAGTTAGGTCAGGCACAGGGTCAGAAAACAAGTAATATTAAGTCTGAGAAATAAGGAATTAATTAAAAACTGAATAATTTTACCTGAAGGGCCTGGATTGCTGAACAATGTACCTCGCCAAAGTTGGCACAGTTTTGTCCAGGTGTGGTTAACCACATGAGTCTGAGAATGAAAGGGATGTGACATTCAAAGAAGGAGTAACTGGACAGCATCTGAGGGGCTAAGGTTAAGAAGACCACTGACCAAGTTCATGAACAAAGCTCGATTATTCCCCTCCTTTGGGAGAGGGCATATTTATGGTATAGGGAGGACTGCTATGACCAAATCCATTCTAGATGCAACACTCAAGTCCATTATATGGGGGAGGGGTATGCTCAGAGATTAGTTCCACCTGGGAGCAGAAGGCTGCACACGGAATTGAGAAGGAAAAGTCAACAGAAAAGAGATGACATTTGAGCTTGATTACTGACCATATAGGAAGAAAGGCATTCCAAGCAGGCATTACAGCAAAACAAAGGCAAGGAGGCTTAAAAATATACATTGTACTTTAGGACTTGTGGGTTGTCCAGTGTGATTAGCATATAGGCAACATGGTAGGAAATAGCAATACACACATACACACACACACTCACACTCATACACATATACAGTTGTTGTTAAAACTTTAGATTGTGAAGGTCTTTGACTATAACCCTTAGGGAACTGAACTTGACCTTAAGGAAACCCATTTAAAGATTTTAATCAAGCAGAGAGGCACAAACAGTTTTGCAAAATCAGTGATAAGAATGCAAAGGATGGGGACTTCCCTGGTGGTCCAGTGGTTGGGAGTCCGCCTTCCAATGCAGGGGACGTGAGTTTGATCCCTGGTCAGGGAACTAAGATCCCACATGCGGCAAGGCAACTAAGCCTGCACGCCACAACTACTGAGCCTGCACACTCTGCAGCCCACGCGCTCTGTAGCCCACATGCCACAACTAGAGAGAGAAGCCCATGCACCACAACGAAGAGGCTGAATGCTGCAACGAAGATCCCACATGCCGCAACTAAGACCTGACGCAGCCAAATAAAGAAAGAAATACTAAAACATAAAAAAAAGAATGCAAAGGATGCATTGGAAGGAGAGAACCACAGCACAGAGACCAGGTTCATCAAAGGTCAGTTATGACAATCCATGCAGATGATGAGTGGCTAAAGCAGGGCAGTGGTTATGGGGAGGGAGAGGAAAAGACAGCTTCAGGAGTCTTTGAGGGGCAGAATCAACACAACTTAATAACCTATTTTACATGGAGGAAGAGAAACACTGAGGTTCCTAACTTAAGCAACTGAGGATAAATGAGATGGTAGTGGATAAGTGAGATGAAGACAAAGAAATAAGAGAAGATTTGGGTGAGCCGGAACCAAGATGGCGAAGTAGAAGGACATGCTCTCTCTCCTTCTTGCGAGAACAACAGAATCACAACTAACTGCTGAACAATCATCGACAGGAAGACACTGGAACTCACCAAAAAAGATACCCCACATGCAAAGACAAAGGAGAAGCCACAAGGAGATGGTAGGAGGGGCATAACCACAATAAAATCAAATCCCATAACTGCTGGATGGGTGACTCACAACCTGGAGAACACTTGTACCACAGAAGTCCACCCACTGGAGTGAAGGTTCTCAGCCCCACGTCAGGCTTCCAAATTTAGGGGTCCGGCAATGGGAGGAGGAATTCCTAGAGAATCAGACTTTGAAGGCTAGCAGGATTTGATTGCAGGACTCTGACAGGACTGGGGGAAACAGAGACTTCACTCTTGGAGGGCACACACAAAGTAGTGTACGCATTGGGACCCAGGGGAAGGAGCAGTGACCTGAGGGGAGACTGAACCAGACCTATCTGCTAGTGTTGGAGGGTCTCCTGCAGAGGCGGGGAGCAGCTGTGGCTCACCATGAGGACAAGGACACTGGCAGCAGAAGTTCTGGGAAGAACTCCTCGGTGTGAGCCCTCCAAGACTCCGCCAATAGCCCCACCAAAGAGCCTGCAGGCTCCAGTGTTGGGTCACCTCAGGCCAAACAATCAAAATGAAGGGAACCCAGCTCCACCCATCAGCAGACAAGCAGATTAAAGTTTTACTGAGCTCTGCCCACCAGAGTAACAGCCAGCTCTAGTCCCACCCATCAGGAAACTTGCACAAGCCTCTTAGATAGCCTCATCCACCAGAGGGCAGACAGCAGAAGCAAGAAGAACTACAATCCTGCAGCCTGTGGAACAAAAACCATATTCACAGAAAGATAGACAAGATTAAAAGGCAGAGGGCTACGTCCCAGATGAAGAAACAAGATAAAACCCCAGAAAAACAACTAAATTAAATGGAGATAGGCAATCTTCCAGAAAAAGACCTCAGAATAATGATAGTGAAGATGATCCAGCACTTCGGAAAAACAATGGAGGCAAAGATCAAGAAGATGCAAGAAATGTTTAACAAAAACCTAGAAGAATTAAAGAACAAACAAACAGAGATGAACAATATAATAACTGAAATGAAAAATACACTAGAAGGAATCAACAGCATAATAACTGAGACAGAAGAATGGATAAGTGATCTGGAAGACAGAATGGTGGAATTCACTGCTGTGGAACAGAATAAAGAAAAAGGAATGAAAAGAAATGAAGACAGCCTAAGAGACCTCTGGGACAACATTAAACACAACAACATTCGCATTATAGGTGTCCCAGAAGGAGAAGAGAGAGAGAAAGAACCCGAGGAAATATTTGAAGAGATTACAGTCAAAAACTTCCCTAATATGGGAAAGGAAATAGCCACCCAAGTCCAGGAAGCACAGAGAGTCCCATACAGGATAAACCCAAGGAGAAATACTCCAAGACACATAATAATCAAATTGGCAAAAATTAAACACAAACAAAAATTATTGAAAGCAATAAGGGAAAAACAACAAACAACATACAAGGGAACTCTCATAAGGTTAACAGCTGATTTCTCAGCAGAAACTCTACAAACCAGAAGGGAGTGGCATGATATACTTAAAGTGATGAAAGGGAAGAAACTACAACCAAGATTACTCTACCCAGCAAGGATCTCATTCAGATTCGATGGAGAAATCAAAAGCTTTACAGACAAGCAAAAGCTAAGAGAATTCAGCACCACCAAAATCAGCTTTACAACAAATGCTAAAGGAACTTCTCTAAGCAGGAAACACAAGAGAAGAAAAGGACCTGCAAAAACAAACCCAAAACAATTAAGAAAATGGTAATAGGAACATACATATCGATAATTACCTTAAACATGAATGGATTAAATGCTCCAACCAAAAGACAGAGGCTTGCTGAATGGATACAAAAACAAGACCCATATATATGCTGTCTACAAGAGACCCACTTCAGACCTAGGAACACATACAGACTGAAAGTGAGGGGGTGGAAAAAGATATTCCATGCAAATGGAAATCAAAAGAAAGCTGGAATAACATATCAGATAAAATACACTTTAAAATAAAGAATGTTACAAGAGACAAGGAAAGACACTACATAATGATCAAGGGATCAACCAAAGAAGAAGATATGACAATTATAAATATATATGCACCCAACATAGGAGCACCTCAATACATAAGGCAACTGCTAACAGCTATAAAAGAGGAAATCAACAGTAAGAAAATAATAGTTGGGGACGTTAACACCTCACTTACACCAATGGACAGATCATCCAAAATGAAAATAAATAAGGAAACAGAAGCTTTAAATGACACAATAGACCAGATAGATTTAATTGATATTTATAGGACCTTCCATCCAAAAACAGCAGATTACACTTTCTTCTCAAGTGCGCATGGAACATTCTCCTGGATAGATCACATCTTGGGTCACAAATCAAGCCACGGTAAATTTAAGAAAATTGAAATCATATCAAGCATCTTTTCTGACCACAACGCTGTGAGATTAGAAATGAATTACAGGGAAGAAAACGTAAAAAACACAAACACATGGAGGCTAAACAATACATTACTAAGTAACCAAGAGATCACTGAAGAAATCAAAGAGGAAATCAAAAAATACCTAGAGATAAATGACAATGAAAACACAATGATCCAAAACCTATAGGATGCAGCAAAAGCAGTTCTAAGAGGGAAGTTTATAGCTATACAAACCTACCTCAAGAAACAAGAAAACTCTCAAATAAAAAAATCTAACCTTACACCTAAAGAAACTAGAGAAAGAAGAACAAAACCCAAAGTTAGTAGAAGGAAAGAAATCATAAAGATCAGAGCACAAATAAATGAAATAGAAACAAAGAAAACAATAGCAAAGACAATAAAACTAAAAGCTGGTTCTTTGACAAGATAAAGAAAATTGATAAACCATAAGCCAGACTCATCAAGAAAAAGAGGGAGAGGACTCAAATCAATAAAATTAGAAATGAAAAAAGAGAAGTTACAACAGACACTGCAGAAATACAAAGCATCCTAAGAAACTACTACAAGCAACTCTATGCCAATAAAATGGACAACCTGGAAGAAATGGCCAAATTTCAGAAAGGTATAACCTTCCAAGACTGAACCAAGAAGAAATAGAAAATATCAACAGACCAATCACAAATAATGAAATTGAAACTGTCACAAAAAATCTTCCAACAAACAAAAGCCCAGGACCAGATGGCTTCACAGGCGAATTCTATCGAACATTTAGAGAAGAGCTAACACCCATCCTTCTCAAACTCTTCCAAAAAATTCCAGAGGAAGGAACACTCCCAAACTCATTCTATGAGGCCACCACCATGCTGATACCAAAAACAGACAAAGATGCTACAAAAAAAGAAAATTACAGACCAATATCACTGATGAATAAAGATGCAAAAATCCTCAAGAAAATAATAGGAAACAGAATCCAACAACACATTAAAAGGATCATACACCATGATCAAGCGGGATTTATCCCAGGGATACAAGGATTCTTCAATATATGCAAATCAATCAAGTGATATACCATATTAACATGCTGAAAAAGAAAAACCATATGATCATCTCAATAGTTACAGAAAAAGCTTCTGACAAAATTCAACACCCATTTATGATAAAATCTCTCCAGAAAGTGGGCATAGAGGGAACCTACCTCAACATAATAAAGGCCATATACAACAAACCCACAGCCAACATCATTCTCAATGGTGAAAAACTGAAAGCATTTCCTCTAAGATCAGGAACAAGACAAGGATGCCCACTCTCACCACTATCATTCAACATAGTTTTGGAAGTCCTAGCCACTGCAATCAGAGAAGAAAAAGAAATAAAAGGAATACAAATTAGAGAAGAAGAAGTAAAACTGTCACTGTTTGCAGATGACATGATACTATACATAGAGTATCCTAAAGATGCTACCAGAAAACTACTAGAGCTAATTAATGAATTTGGTAAAGTTGCAGGATACAAAATTAATGCACATAAATCTCTTGCATTCCTATATACTAATGATGAAAAATCTGAAAGAGAAATTAAGGAAACACTCCCATTTACCACTGCAACAAAAGAAAAAAATACCTAGGAATAAACCTACCTAGGGGAAAAAAAAAACCTACCTAGGGAGACAAAGACCTATATGCAAAAAACTATAAGACACTGATGAATGAAATTAAAGATGATACAAACAGATGGAAGATATATCATGTTCTTGGATTGGAAGAATCAATATTGTGAAAATGACTATACTACCCAAAGCAATCTACAGATTCAATGTAATCCCTATCAAATTACCAATGGCATTTTTTACATAAGTAGAACAAAAAATCTTAAAAATTGTACGGAGACACAAATGACCATGAATAGCCAAAGCAGTCTTGAGGGAAAAAAAGGAGCTGGAGGAATCAGACTCCCTGACTTCAGACTATACTACAAAGCTACAGTAATCAAGACAATATGGTACTGACACAAAAACAGAAATATAGATCAATGGAACAAGATAGAAAGCCCAGAGGTAAATCCACGCATCTATGGTCAACTAATCTATGACAAAGGAGGCAAGGATATACAATGGAGAAAAGACAGTCTCTTCAATAAGTGGTGCTGGGAAAACTGGACAGCTACATGGAAAAGAATGAAATTAGAACACTCCCTAACACCATACACAAAAATAAACTCAAAAATGGATTAAAGACCTAAATGTAAGGCCAGACACTATCAAACTTTTAGAGGATAGTGCAGCTCAATATTAGAAAAATCAAACAACCCAATCCAAAAATGGGCAGAAGACCTAAATAGACATTTCTGAAAAGAAGACATACAGATGGCCAAGAAGCACATGAAAAGTTGCTCAGCATCACTAATTATTAGAGGAATGCAAATCAAAACTACAATGAGGTTATCACCTCACACCAGTTAGAATGGGCATCATCAGAAAATCTACGAACAACCAATGCTGGAGAGGGTGTGGAGAAAAGGGAACCCTCTTGCACTGTTGGTGGGAATTTAAATTGATCCAGCCACTATGGAGAACTGTATGGAGGTTCCTTAAAAAACTAAAAATAGAATAACAATATGATCCAGCAATCCCATTACTGGGCATATACCCAGAGAAAACCATAATTGAAAAAGACACACGCACCCCAATGTTCACTGCAGCACTATTTACAATAGCCAAGTCATGGAAGCAACCTAAATGCCCATTGACAGACGAATGGATAAAGAAGATGTGGTACATATATACAATGGAATATTACTCAGCCATAAAAGGAACGAAATTGGGTCATTTGTTGAGACGTGGATGGATCTGGAGACTGTCATACAGAGAGAAGTAAGTCAGAAAGAGAAAAACAAATATCGTATATTAACGCATATATGTGAAACCTAGAAATATGGTACAGATGAACTGGTGTGCAGGGCAGAAATTGAGACACAGATGTAGAGAACAAACGTATGGACACCAAGGGGGGAAAGCGGCAGGGGGGTGGGGGTGTGATGAATTGGGAGATTGGGATTGACATGTATACACTAATGTGTATAAAACTGATGACGAATAAGAACCTGCTGTATAAAAAAATAAATTTAATTTAAAAATTTTTTAAAAAAGAAAAGAATAAACTAGTTATACATGCAACAAAGTGGATACATTAAACAAGTGCTGAGTGATAAAAGCCATACGCAAAAGAATACCTTATGTATGTCTCCATTTATATGAAATTAAAAATTATATGAAATTTTTTTAAAAAAGAGAGAAGATTTGGGGGACAAGATTATGAATTGGATTTAAATGAAAAACATTTAAATGAAAAAACAAAAAACTTGGAACATCAGAATGAGGTTGTGCTACAGAATTTGAAATCAACTATATTAGTAATATTTGAATACTTGGGAATTCACAAAATCACCCAGGGAAAATGTCTGGGGGTAGGGGGGTGGTGAGGAGGAAGAGACAGACCTGCAGAAGAGTACATTTATCTAACATGAAAAGAGGTGTCATGACTAGGAAAGTAACTATGCAGACATTTCAGCCGAATGCGTAATATCCAAGAGAGTGATTTGTATATTTGAATAGGTGAGGGTGAGAGAGACAGATCATGCTTAAGGAAGAAGTACTGAAAAGTAGTAAAAGTCCTCTGCACTCAAACGTACCCACATTGACTGCCAGCTACACTCCTTAAGTCTTCTTGAAAGAATGAGAAAGTGATAGTGGTCTGTGGGGTGTTTTCTAGTCTTTGAATCTATAGTCCTATAATGCTCTCCTCTCGGAAGTACCTGTTAACTTGTTATAAGTTAACAAGATAAGTTATATCTTGTTTAAAGAATCCTGGCCTTTCCATGGGCTGGTGCTAGATTGGCAATGTCAGTCGCTACCTAAGGTGCATCTGAGTTCGTAGCAACCAAGCTGACCATTGATATTATGCTGCAGACCTGGATGACAACTTTTTGGAAACACACTACTAGTCCTCCTGTGGCCAAAATACCCCCTTGCAAATTGTCTTTATATTCATCCTTAATTCTGGTAACAATTTAAATGTAACTTTTTAGGTCATTCAGCAACATATAGCAAATGACCTCTTCTATTACACTGATCAGGAACCAACATCCACGTTAATTAATATGATTGTGATAATCATTTCACAAAGGACACATATATCAAAGCATGAGATTGTACACTTTAAATATATTCAATTTTATTTGTCAGTTATACCTCAATAAAACTGGAAAAAGAAACAGGAAAACATCCAGTTGATTACATGCTTAGAAACCTCAGTATTCTCAATAGTAAAGCTGGGATTATAAATGTAACTTACAGGGTTATTGTGAGGGTCAAATATTTGTGGAAGTGTTTTATAAACTTTCAATTGCTATATAACTGTTAGTTGTTATTAGTAGTATCAGACCTCTAGAGTTTAATGTATAGTTCATGATATATAGGAATAAATGGCAATTTCATTTCATTTTTACTACAATTAATAAAAAATGGTAAATGATTATGACATTAACCCAAAGAAATGTGACATTTTAACAAACAAAATTTGTATCCTGATGAGCTAGCTGAAAAATATTCATAAAATTGTTCACGTTCAATTCAGCACCTACATAAATACAAACAGCAACTCACTGTAAATAACGGAATACAGTAAACTAGGTTACCAATGAGAGCCTTAACAGATGTGTTTCATCTAATCAATAACACTCTGAATGGTAAAACTACTGAACATCAGAAAATCAAAAAGACATCAATTTCATTGTTATATTCTTGGAATGGTATTGAATGGGCATTATTTTAGAAGAAAATTCTGTCCCAGAATGATTAATCAAAGCTAGATAAAAATGCAGAAGAGCATGGTTGTTCCAGATACTAGGTTGAATAAAGAATCAGTTCATCATGAGGGAATACATTCTAGTTCCCACATCTCTCTATGCAATATTTTACATCTGTGCTCAAGATAAACCTAAGGTGAAGAAAAAGATATGACCAAATGGTTGAACATTTTAACAGTAAAACTCTTTAACTCATAGTAGAATGATAATGAGATTAGTTAGTTCAGAAGAAAATCAGAACTACGAAAAGTAAACAAAAATTTATAGTCAGGGTAAGCAAAGTAAATGCAGGATCCCACATTTCACGAGAATATGCACGTTCATAAAGGGCAAAAAATATGTTGACAGTGAAGTCAATTCTCTGTATCTCCCAAGCGTTTGAGGGTGCCAGGGAATGCAGTTTCCTGAAAGAAAATTTACGTTCAAGAAATAAGAATTCTCAGGGCTTCCCTGGTGGCGCAGTGGTTGAGAGTCCGCCTGCTGATGTAGGGGACACGGGTTCGTGCCCCGGTCCGGGAGGGTCCCACATGCCGCGGAGCGGCTGGGCCTGTGAGCCGTGGTCGCTGAGCCTGCGGATCCAGAGCCTGTGCTCCGCAACGGGAGAGGCCACAACAGTGAGAGGCCCGCGTACCACAAAAAAAAAAAAAAAAAAGAAATAAGAATTCTCTACAAATGAGGGCTTTGAAAAGACAGAGAGGGAAACAAGAATCACTGTCACTCTAGAAGAAAGCTGCAGGTTCAGACAGTGGTGATCTACTGGGCAGTGGAGGTCTAATTCTACCACTCATAGTGCTTCATGTCTCAAGGAATTTCCAGCCATTTCCTTCCACAGAGGCCCCAGTATGACAGCATATGCTGAGTGAGATGGCCACTAACAAGGAAATGTGGGCCCAGGACTAGAATCAATCCCAGCTGTCTTCTGATGTATCACAAGATAATTTTTAAAGCCCAAATATTTTCCTTGATTTGGCGTTATGGCAATTGAGATCATTTTTCAGTAGCTGAAAATACATGAGTATACATTTACCCTTAGACACTTAAAAGGGAAACAGAAAGCCCTATTTCTCAAGAAAACACACTTGGCTTGCGCAAACACTAGATCAAATTAATTGGGGGCCAGGAAGCAAATGAGCCCAGATTTGGGACAACAAATTCTGTCGATGGATTTGTCTCCATTAGACTTGGGTACAAAGCACACCAAAATAACGGGATTTGGTTCCACGGGAGAACCAAATTATGGAGCTAAAAATGTCCCTTCCTTTTACAATCAACTACTAAAGGATTCTGCAAGGGAAATGCACTCAAACAAATTAGTGTATAACTGTTACTTTTTCATTAAAATGATTTAATAGTTCCACAAATGTCATGGCATTAGCATTTTATACAAAGCTATAAAACAGTAGCAAGTTAAAAAATCAACTGCCTTTAAAAGTCAGCACTTTTAGACTATGTTTATTAGACTACATGGTCACTTTGTGATACAAAATGGCAGCATTGCTAAGATAAATATTGCTTGCTGGCCAGTCTTATTGTGGGCAGGAGGCCATTAAAGGAACAAGGCTGCCAATTTCATCTTTCATTTGGATGGGCTTCAACAAAGCATTCACACTGGCTAACTCATCCTGAGATGTCTCTAAGGAGAACGGCAGCTTTTTGGAGTATTTGCTTAAGAAATTATTTAATTACATATTTTTATTATGTTTAAACTGCTTCTTTGAAGTCAATGTGAAAACATATTTACAGGCAGGTGGCAGACAGAGACATCATGGCAAAAACTTAACAAATGAATACCAGAAAGAAAAAGGGCACATATGTAGAGGCTAACTGCTGACAATCTATCCCCAGTCCATTGGATCTCTAAATAAATATTAGATGTTTTCCATCCTCAATAGAGTATGGAAGGTGATGTTCATATTTTTCACTTGTTATTTCAAAAACTATTCCTTAAACAAGATTTTGATAAAAATTAGCAACACTAAGTGTTGTATCCTAAGTGGCAGGACAGTAATCCACAAAGTTCCATAGGTTTAAATTATTAATTGGACATTAGCCTGTTGCTAAGGTTTAATGGGAACAAGTACCTAGTGATAATAATTAGCATTTAGATTAAAAATAAAGTTTTGAATTGTCGTAAGTCTGAGTGTAAGTGCATAAGATTTAAATGGTTAATACACTCTCAACAATCCTTCAGGAGCTGATGCCACGTGAGAGACTGGTTGACAAAAACAAATGGGGAACAAAGTAAGTCTTCTCTTGTCTGTGGTACTGATCTTATTTGGATCTTACCTAAGCTACTCTTTGATTCACATATTCGGTAACATGTATTGCAAAGGAGGCAGCATGTAGTAGGAGAACACTGAATATGGAATATGAAGGCCTAGGTTAAAATTTTTGACCTTGGGAAATTACACAGTTCATCTCTAAAACAAGGAGGCTGGGGCTTCCCTGGTGGCACAGTGGTTGAGAGTCCGCCTGCCGATGAAGGGGACATGGGTTCGTGCCCCTGTCTGGGAGGATCCCACGTGCCGCGGAGCAGCTGGGCCTGTGAGCCATGGCTGCTGGACCTGCGTGTCCAGAGCCTGTGCTCCACAACGGGAGAGGCCACAGCAGTGAGGGGCCCATGTACCAAAAAAAAAAAAAAAAAAAACAAGGAGGCTGGATTGGATGATACCTAAGACGGTGGACTGAACGGTGTGGGCAAGGAGAGCGCCTGTCACCACACAGAATCAAGAAGCCTCTAGTGTCTTGCCCAACGACTGTCAGAGGGTGTGGAAAGCGTCTGTGTGGCCCCCAGTATCTATCTAATTGAACTGATGTGGAAGTTTTACCACAATGGATTAGAAGAGGGTTTTCCTGGCCCCCATATGTTCTCACTCCAATAATAAGCTAATTTCATTTATTGCCTTGAATTTCTAAATGGTATGTTAGTCTTACCACTTTTAAAATTCTATATTCTGGGGGAGACCTTCAAGATGGCGAAGGAGTAAGATGTGGAGATCACCTTCCTCCCCACAAATAAATCAGTAATACGTCTACATATGGAACAACTCCTACAGAACACCTACTGAACACTGGCAGACGACCTCAGATTTCAAAAGGCAAGAAACTCCCCATGTACCTGGGTAGGGCAAAAGAAAAAAAGAAAACACAGAGACAAAAGAATAGGGATGGGACCTGCACCAGTGGGAGGGAACTGTGAAGGAGGGAAGGTTTCCACACACTAGGAAGCCCCTTCGCAGGCGGAGATGGGGGATGGCGGAGGGGGGAAGCTTCGGAGCCATGGAGGAGAGCGCAGCAACAGGGGTGCAGAGGACAAAGCGGAGAGATTCCCGCACAGAGGATCGGTGCCGACCAGCACTCACCAGCCCGAGAGGCTTGTCTGCTCACCCGCTTCGACGGGTAGGGGCTGGTAGCTGAGGCTCCAGCTTCGGAGGTCGGATCCCAGGGAGAGGACTGGGGCTGGCTGCGTGAACACAGCCTGAAGGGGGCTAGTGCGCCACGGCTAGCCGGGAGGGAGTCCAGGAAAATGTCTGGAACTGCCTAAGAGGCAAGAGATCACTGTTTCAGGGTGCGCGAGGAGAAGGGATTCAGAGCACCGCCCACACAAGCTCCAGAGACGGGCGCGAGCCGCGGCTATCAGCGCGGACCCCAGAGACGGGCATGAGATGGAAGGCTGCTGCTGCAGCCACCAAGAAGCCTGTGCGCAAGCACAGGTCACTCTCCACACCTCCCCTCCGGGGAGACTGTGCAGCCCGCCACTGCCAGGGTCCCGGGATCCAGGGACAACTTTCCCGGGAGAACACACGGCGCCTCAGGCTGGTGCAATGTCACGCCGGCCTCTGCCACTGCAGGCTCTCCCCGAACACCGTACCCCTCCCTCTCCCCGGCCTGAGTGAACCAGAGCCCACGAATCAGCTTCTCCTTTAACCCCGTCCTAAGAGAAGAACAGATGCCCTCAGGCGACCTACACACAGAGGAGGGGCCAAATCCAAAACTGAACCCCGGGAGCTGTGCGAACAAAGAAGAGAAAGGGAAATCTCTCCCAGCAGCCTCAGGAGCAGCGGATTAAATCTCCACAGTCAACTTGATGTACCCTGCATCTCTGGAATACCTGAATAGACAACAAATTATCCCAAAATTGAGGTGGTGGACTTTGGGAGCAACTGTAGACTTGGGGTTTGCTGTATACAACTGGCTGGTTTCTGGTTTTGTTTATCTTAGTTTAGTATTTAGAGTTGATTAACATTGGTAGATTTTTTAATTGATTTGGTTGCTCTCTTCCTTTTTTTTTAATATATATATATTTCTTTTTTCCGTTTTCACTTTTTGTGACTGTGTATGTGTATGCTTCTTTGTGTGATTTTGTCTGTATAGCTTTGCTTTTACCATTTGTCCTAGGGTTCTGTCTGTCCATTTTGGGGGTTTTTTTAGTATAGTTTTTAGCCCTTATTACCATTGGTGGATGTGTTTTTTGGTTTGGTTGCTCTCTCTTTCTTTCTTTCTTCTTTTTTTTTTATTACTTTTAAACTTCTTTATTTTTAATGATTTTTTTTATCTTAATAACTTTATTTCTTTTTCATTATTTTCTTTCCTTTTTCTCCCTTTTCTTCTGAGCTGTGTGGCTGACAAGGTCTTGGTGCTCCAGCCAGATGTCAGGCCTGTGCCTCTGAGGTGGGAGGCCGAGATTAGGACTTTGGTCCACCAGAGACCTCCCGGTTCCATGTAATATCAAATGGCAAAAGCTCTCGCAGAGATCTCAATCTCAACGCTAAGACCCAGCTCCACTCAACAACGAGCAAGTGACAGTGCTGCAACCCTATGCCAAACAACTGGCAAGACAGGAACACAACCACACCCATTAGCAGAGAGGCTGCCTAAAATCATAATAAGGTCACACACAAACCAAAACACACCACTGGACGCGGTCCTGCCCACAAGAAAGACAAGATTCAGCCTCATCCACTAGAACACAGGCACCAGTCCCCTACACCAGGAAACCTACGCAACCCACTGAACCAAATTTAGCCACTGGGGGCAGACAACAAAAACAATGGGAACTACCAACCTGCAGCCTGTGAAAAGGAGACCCCAAACACAGTAAGTGAAGTGAAATGAGAAAAGACAGAGAAACACACAGCAGATGAAGGAGCAAGGTAAAAACCCACCAGACCAAACAAATGAAGGGGAAATAGGCAGTCTACCTGTACAAGAATTCAGAATAATGTTAGTAAAGATGATCTAAAATCTTGGAAATAGAATGGAGAAAATACAAGAAACGTTTAACAAGGACCTAGAAGAACTAAAGAGCAAACAAACAATGAAGAACAACGTAATAAATGAAATTTAAAATTCTCTAGAAGGAATCAATAGCAGAATAACTGAGAAGAACAGATAAATGACCTGGAAGATAAAATAGTGGAAATAACTACTGCAGAGCAGAATAAAGAAAACAGAATAAAAAGAATTGAGGACAGTCCCAGAGACCTCTGGGACAACACTAAATGCACCAACATTCGAATGATATGGGTCCCAGAAGAAGAAGAGAGAAAGAAAGGGACTGGGAAAATATTTGAAGAGGTTATAGTTGAAAACTGCCCTAACGTGGGAAAGAAAATAGTCAGTCTAGGCCAGGAAGTGCAGAGAGTCCCATACAGGATAAATAAAAGGAGAAACACACCAAGACACATATTAATCAAACTTTCAAAAATTAAATACAAAGTAAAAATATTAAAAGCAGCAAGGGAAAAACAACAAATAACATACAAGGGAATCCCCATAAGGTTAACAGCTGATCTTTCAGCAGAAACTCTGCAAGCCAGAAGGGAGTGGCAGGACATATTTTAAATGATGAAAGGGAAGAATTTAAAACCAAGATTACTCTACCCAGCAAGGATCTCATTCAGATTCAACAGAGAAACTAAAACCTTTACAGACAAGCAAAAATTAAAAGAATTCAGCACCACCAAACCAGCTTCCCAACAAATGCTAAAGGAATGTCTCTAGGCAGGAAACACAAGAGATGGAAAAGATCTACAACAAATACAAAACAATTAAGAAAATGGTAAAAGGAACATACATATCGATAATTACCTTAAATTACCATAAATGGATTAAATGCTCCAACCAAAAGACGTAAACTGGCTGAATGGATACAAAAACAAGACCCATATATATGCTGTCTACAAGAGACCCACTTCAGACCTAGAGACACATTCAGACTGAAAGTGAGGGGATGCAAAAAGATACTCCAGGCAAATGAAAATGAAAAGAAATATGGAATAGCAATTCTCATATCAGACAAAATAGACTTTAAAATAAAGACAATTACAAGAGACAAGGAAGGACACTACATAATGATCAAGGGATCAATCCAAGAAGAAAATACAACAATTGTAAATATTTATGCACCCAACATAGGAGCACCTCAATACATAAAGCAAATGCTAACAGCCATAGAAGGGGAAATGGACAGTAACACAATCATAGTAGGGGACTTTAACACCCCACTTTCACCAATGGAGAGATCATCCAAAATGAAAACATATAAGGAAACACAAGCTTTAAATGATACATTAAACAAGATGGACTTAATTGATATATATAGGATTCCATCCAAAACCAACAGAATACACTTTCTTCTCAATTGTTTATGGAACATTCTCCAGGATAGATCATATCTTGGGTCACAAATCAAGCCTTGGTAAATTTAAGAAAATTGAGATTGTATCAAGTGTCTTTTCCGACCACAATCCTATGAAACTAGATATCAATTACAGGAAAAAAAATCTGTAAAAAATACAAACACATGGAGACTAAACAATACACTACTAAATAACCAAGATCACTGAAGAAATCAAAGAGGAAATCAAAAAAATACCTAGAAACAAATGACAATGAAAACACGATGACCCCAAACCTATGGGATGCAGCAAAAGCAGTTATAATAGGGAAGTTTATAGTATACAATCCTACCTCAAGAAACAAGAAACATCTCAAATAAACAACCCAACCTTACACCTAAAGCAAGGAAAGATATCATAAAGATCACATCAGAAATAAATGAAAAAGAAATGAAGGAAACAATAGCAAAGATCAATAAAACTAAAAGCTGATTCTTTGAGAAGATAAACAAAATTGATAAACCATTAGCCAAACTCATCAAGAAAAAAATGGAGAAGACTCAAATGCACAGAATTAGAAAGGAAAAAGGAGAAGTAACAACTGACACTGCAGAAATACAAAGGATTTGCTTGAGACTACTACAAGCAACTCTATGCCAATAAAATGGACAACCTGGAAGAAATGGACAAATTCTTACAAAAGCACAACCTCCAAGACTGAACCAGGAAGAAATAGAAAATATAAACAAACCAATCACAAGCACTGAAATTGAGACTATGATTAAGAATCTTCCAACAAACAAAAGCCCAGGACCAGGTGGCTTCACAGGTGACTTCTATCAAACATTCAGAGAAGAGCTAACACCTATCCTTCTCAAACTCTTCCAAAGTATAGCAGAGGGAGGAACACTCCCAAATTCATTCTACGAGGCCACCATCACCCTGAGACCAAAACCAGACAAAGATGTCACAAAGAAAGGAAACTACAGGCCAATATCACTGGTGAACATAGATGCAGAAATCCTCAAAAAAATACTAGCAAACAGAATCCAACAGCACAATAAAAGGATCATACACCATGATCAAGTGGGGTTTATCCCAGGAATGCAAGGATTCTTCAATATACGCAAATCAATCAATGTGATAAACCATATCAACAAACTGAAGAGAAAAACCATATGATCATCTCAATAGATGCAGAAAAAGCTTTCAACAAAATTCAACATCCATTTATGATAAAAACCCTCCAGAAAGTAGGCACAGAGGAAACTTTCCTCATCATAATAAAGACCATATATGACAAACCCACAGCCAACATCGTTCTCAATGGTGAAAAAATGAAACCATTTCCTCTAAAATCAGGAACAAGACAAGGTTGCCCACTCTCACCACTATTATTCAACGTAGTTTTGGAAATTTCAGACAGAAAAATCAGAGAAAAAAAAGAAATAAAAGGAATCCAAATCGGAAAAGAAGAAGTAAAGCTGTCACTGTTTGCAGATGACATGATACTATACACAGAGAATCCTAAAGATGCCACCAGAAAACTGCTAGAGCTAATCAATGAATTTGGTAAAGTTGCAGGATACAAAATTAATGCACAGAAATCTCTTGCATTCCTATACACTAATGATGAAAAATCTGAAAGGGAAATTAAGGAAACAATCCCATTTACCACTGCAACAAAAAGAAGAAAATACCTAGGAATAAACCTACCTAAGGAGACAAAAGACCTGTATGCAGAAAACTATAAGACACTGATGAAAGAAATTAAAGATGATACCAACAGATGGAGAGATATACCATGTTCCTGGATTGGAAGAATCAACACTGTGAAAATGACTCTACTACCCAAAGCAATCTACAGATTCAATGCAATCCCTATCACACTACCATGGCATTTTTCACAGAACTAGAACAAAAAACTTCACAATTTGTATGAAAACACAAAAGACCCCGAATAGCCAAAGCAATCTTGAGAAAGAAAAACGGAGCTGGAGGAATCAGGCTCCCAGACTTCACACTATATTACAAAGCTACAGTAATCGAGACAATATGGTACTGGCACAAAAACAGAAATATAGATCAATGGAACAGGATAGGAAGCCCAGAGATAAACCCACACACATATGGTCACCTTATTTTTGATAAAGGAGGCAAGAATATACAATGGAGAAAAGACAGCCTGTTCGATAAGTGGTGCTGGGAAAACTGGACAGCTACATATAAAAGAATGAAATTAGGACACTCCCTAACACCATACACAAAAATAAACTCAGAAATGGATTGAAGACCTAAATGTAAGGCCAGACACTATCAAACTTTTAGAGGAAAACATAGGCAGAACACTCTATGATATAAATCATAGCAAGATTCTTTTGATCCACCTCCTAGAGAAATGGAAATAAAAATAAACAAATGGGACCTAATGAAACTTCAAAGCTTTTGCACAGCAAAGGAAACCATAAACAAGATGAAAAGACAGTCCTCAGAATGGGACAAAATATTTGCAAACAAAGCTACTGACAAAGGATTAATCTCCAAAATTTACAAGCAGCTCAATATCAAAAAAACAACCCAATCCAAAAATGAGCAGAAGCCCTAAATAGACATTTCTCCAAAGAATATATACAGATTGCCAACAAACACATGGAAGGATGCTCAACATCACTAATCATTAGAGAAATGCAAATCAAAACTACAATGAGGTATCACCTTACACCGGTCAGAATGGCCATCATCAAAAAATCTACAAAAAATAAATGCTGGAGAGGGTGTGGAGAAAAGGGAACCCTCATACACTGTTGGTGGGAATGTAAATTGATACAGCCACTAAAGAGAACAGTATGGAGGTTCCTCAAAAAACTAAAAATAGAACTACCATACGACCCAGCAATCTCACCACTGGGCATATACCCTGAGAAAACCATAATTCAAAAAGAGTCATGTACCACAATGTTCATGGCAGCTCTATTTACAATAGCCAGGGCATGGAAACAACCTAAGTGTCCATCAACAGACGAATGGATAAAGATGTGGTACATATATACAATGGAATATTACTCAGCCATAAAAAGAAACGAAATTGAGTTATTTGTAGTGAGGTGGATGGACCTAGAGACTGTCATACAGAGTGAAGTAAGTCAGAGAAAAATAAATGCCATATGCTAACACATATATATGGAATCTAAAAAAAAAAAAGGTTCTGTAGAACCTAGGGACAGGACAGGAATAAAGACACAGACGTACAGAATGGACTTGAGGACGCGGAAGCGGAAGGGTAAGTTGGGACAAAGTCAGAGAGTGGCATGGATTTACATATACTACCAAATGTAAAATCGATAGCTAATGGGAAGCAGCTGCATAGCACAGGAAGATCAGCTCGGTGCTTTGTGACCACCTAGAGGGGTTGGATAGGGAGGGTGGGCAGGAGATGCAAGAGGGAGGAGATATGGGGATGTATGTATATGTATAGCTGGTTCACTTTGTTATAAAGCAGAAACTAACACACAATTGTAAAGCAATTATACTCCAATAAAGATGTTAAAAAATAAAAAAATTCTATATTCTAATTACAATCATTAACTCCCACCAATATCTCTGTCGTTTGTTATTAAAATTGCCTCAATTTTAAAGGCAGGCAAACTGAAGCAGGAAATAAAGATGCAGTGAGTCAGTGTCAGAACCTAGAGAAGTATTCATGAGATTGGGTCCTAATTCTGTGGGGCCTTCAATTATTACCAGATGCTTTAATGGGAAGTTCTATCATATTGAATGTTATACACATACATTTAATTTAGCTGCCTACATCAAAAATGCAAGTACTGAGTAAGCACATAATAAGTGTCTAGATGTCTACTGTAGACTTGGGATTCAGAAGGTAGTAGTTAACATAATCTCTGATCTCAAAAAGTTTACAGTCTGATTATAGAGGTAAATACAAAAATGATAACCCAGCAAAGTGTGCAGTGATTCTCAAAGTACAGTTTGTAAGAATCACTCAGAAAGCTTGTTAACCATTCACATTCCCAGGCTCCACACCTAGACCCATGGATTCTAAGATCTGGGGTGAGTTTAGTAATCTGCATTTTTAATAGCACCCACATAGGTGTTTCTAATCAATGCCCATGGTTAGGAGACCACACACTGAGAAATGCCAGTGGATAAGAGCTCAGACTTGGGAGTTAAACAGTCTAGGTTTGATTCCCAGCTCCACCCCTTCCCAGCTGGGTGACCTTGATTACATTACTAAAGTCCTCTGGGCTTCAATGTTCCCATCTATAAAAATGAAGATAATAATAGTACCTACATGTTAGGTGGTTGTAACACTGGTACCCAGTAAACACTTAGTAAGTTGTTCTTGTTTTTGTCCTCATTAATATTATTAAAACACTAGATATTGACCAAGTGCTAAATCAGTCTGACGTATTGATAGCTCCCAAAATTCAATGAATAAAATAAAGAGTTCTGGATAAGGGTAGGGAAAGCTTTAAGGAGGAAGAGGAAATGAACTAAACATTAAAACCAATGAAAGATTTGTATTGTCAAAGAAAAGAAATCCTGGAGGAAGGGAACATATTGAGCAAATTATCAAGGAAGACGAGAAAGAGCTGTGTGAGAACCAATAAAGGAAGCAGCCCCTGAAGTGGAGGGTCCCGGTAAAAGTGGGAAGATAAGTGGCCAGAAGACTGAAAGCTCAGCAAGTCTGAAGTTCCCCCATCTCGTCACTTGAAACACCTGTTTAGAGGCCACTACATTAGAGATAGGCCCCCACATTAAGAGATAGGCCCCCACATTAAGAGATAGGATATTAAAAGATCAATGTATAATAACTCTTCTTTTTACAAAAATAATCCTTTATTTACAAAATAAGTTATCACTCGGAACCTTAATTCATTGCCATGTTAACAGGTTTAAGACATTTCAATTTACTAAAGATAAATAATTCAGTCTTTAAATAAAGAACTATAAGGTTTTTTGAGAGCAAGGGACTATCTTACTCATTTTGGGGACCTCAGACTCTACCTAGCACAAGGCCAGGAATGTGCTAATAGCTCTAAAAATGAATGGTTGTTCAACTAAATAGTTATATAAATACTGTTATGACATGAATTGGAATATCCATGAAAAAAAGTTTCTTTCCTTTGAGAGCTGCCACATTTATTTATTGTTCATATTCCCAAGTGAGGCTACGGCTTTGAAAATGCAACCAAATTTATTGTTTTCATTTATACTGAGTGTCCATAACTATATAAGCAGCAATAAATTAAATTAAATATGGTACATGCCAATAGTCAAGCTGGATAATTCAATTGAAAAATACACTGAACTCTCATTTGACTTCATAGGTATCTGAGTAACTTCATTAAATTCATAATTTAATGGATGATGAAAAATACACAGTGCACTGAGGCACTAAAAGCCTGTCTTGTTTCTCTTCTCAGGCCTCTGTTTACATGGATTCTTAAGAGGTTTGCTACTGGTTGCAACTTGATGTCCCAAACACATGCACATCAAACATTTCTAAATGCCCAAAATGCAAATATCCCCAAACTGCTTCCCATTGCCCATGAACTTCTTTTCTGATTTATGATATTTCAACTTCTCTGTCTTTATCTTGAGAAAAATAATATTAAAGGAACAAATGGGATAAGTTGACTTTTCTTCTTTGACTCTTCAAATGATGTCTTGAAAATTAAGTCATGACCATAAGGCACTCAACACATATGGGCCCAAAGTTGATGAGGGCATACACACTTCGCTCTCATAAAGGCTATCCATGTCCTGCAGACAGGGCAGTGTTGCTTATCACCTATATGGCACAAACTGAATGTAGATCATGGGAATCAGTAACCTAAGCAAGGGGATAATGTCTGTGTTGGCTATTAAGATTATCATTACAGTAGAAAAGATATGCCTTAAAAGAACCATGGGAAACCAAGCAGAAAAATGGGACTTTATCTGAAGTGATACTTTTCTACTACTATGCCCACAAAGTAATTACTATAATGAAAATATCATACTAATACAATCTGCAATCTTTGATGAGTTAGAAAATGTGTCTTTGCTCCCACTACCATTCACTTCCTGTTTGTGTGAAGTGGGAATAAAATGACCAACTTAAGCTTCACTTCACTAATCTGATTCCGGTTAATGTCCCAAGGGGAGCTATCAGCATGTCTCTTCCAATTGCCTCCCAGGGAACAAGAGACAAGCATTTGGCCTATTAAAAACAATGGACTCGTTCACTTCTCTGCTGGCCCGATGGGGACCTGGTGCTTCTGTTTACAACAGCCAGTTCATTCAGCTCTTTGATTACCTTCTATCAGTGTGCTCACAACCAACTCAAGCCAATATTGGGAAACAATGAAATCCACTGAAACTGAGCAGTTTTTATAGTCACACCTACCTAATGTCCCCAGTCTATTTTCATGCATGTGTAATTAATTGTGTTCTTTGCCAGTAACTCAAACTTTCGGCAACTGAGAGTTTGGTGGTAAGAGCTCTGGTTATTCCCTTGGAGTGAGCCAGGTCTGGGTTTATGTTCCAGCTTATATATTTGATGGTTGAGTGACCTTTGGCACATTATTTAATCTCTCTGAGACTTGGTTTCTCTAACTATAAACAAAGATAATAATACCTCATAAGAACATTGATATAAAAAGTCTAATACATGGCATGTACTCAACCAGCATTAGTTCATTTATGAACACTGCTCAAAAATATGTTAAAACAACTATTAATATATCATCCCAACTTTGATCATATGGGACTTAAAGAATGGGAATGAAAACCAGACAATGATGGGTTCAGAATTGTTGGGTTTTAGTCTTACCCAGATTAGGCTATCCCATAAGTTCAAACGGTAATTTGTTACAATAAATTAATTCCCATTAAGTACAACTTTGTCCTTATAAAGAAACACTGCGCTTATATGAAGTATCTAAAAATAATCAAACTCATTGAAGTAGAGAGTAGAATGGTGGTTGCCAGGTGTTGGGTGGAGGGGGAAGTGGGAAGTTAATGTTCAAAGGGTATAAAGTTTCAGTTATGCAAGACGAAAAAGTTCTAGAGCTCTGCTGGACAATATAGGGCCAACAGTTAATAACACTGTGTTGTGCACTTGAAAAATCTGCTAACCGCAAATAACAAATGCTGGAGAGGGTGTGGAGAAAGGGAACCCTCCTGCACTGTTGGTGGGAATGCAAACTGGTGCAGCCACTATGGAAAACAGTATGGAGGTTCCTCAAAAAACTAAAAACAGAGCTGCCATATGACCCAGCAACCCCACTCCTGGGCCTATATCTGGAAAAGACGAAAACTCTAATTTGAAAAGATACAAGCACCCCAATGTTCATAGAACCACTATTTACAATAGCCAAGACATGGAAGCAACCTAAATGTCCATCAACAGATGAATGGATAAAGAAGATGTGGTACATATATACAATGGAATATTACTCAGCCATAAAAAGAATGAAATAATGCCATTTGCAGTAACGTGGATGCACCTAGAGATCATCATACTAAGTGAAGTAAGTCAGACAAATATATGATAACACTTATATGTGGAATCTAAAATATTATTTAAATGAACTTTTTTTGCGGTACGCGGGCCTCTCACTGTCGTGGCCTCTCCCGTCGCAGAGCACAGGCTCCGGACGCGCAGGCTCAGCGGCCATGGCCCACGGGCCCAGCCGCTCCGCGGCATGTGGGATCTTCCCAGACCGGGGCACGAACCCGTGTCCCCTGCATCGGCAGGCGGACTCTCAACCACTGCGCCACCAGTGAAGCCCTAAATGAACTTATTTAAAGAACAGAAACAGACTCAGACATAGAAAGAAAACTTATGGTTACCAAAGGGGAAAGCTAGGAGAGCGATAAATCAGGAGTTCGGGATTAACAGATACGAACTACTATATATAAAATAAACAACAAGGACCTACTATATAGCACATGGGACTATATTCAATATTTTGTTATAAACCATAATGGAAACAAATATGAAAAATTATACACACACACATATATCTGAATCACTTTGCTGTACACCAGAAACTAACACAACATTGTAAATCAATTATACTTCAATTTTTAAAAATTTGTTACGAGGGAAGATAACATATTAAGTATTCTAACTACCAAAAAAATGTTGAGGTGTGGACACAAGGAAACTTTTGGAGGTGATGGAATGTTTATTACCTTGCTTGTGGTGATGGTTTCAGAGTGGATACATAGGTTCAAACTCATCAAATCATACAGTTTTGGGTACAACAATTATACCTCAGTAAAGCTGTTTTTAAGAAAAGAAGGAAGAAAAAAATAGGATCCCTTAGAAAGCCTTTACCATAGCAGGTACTCTCTACCCCAAATATGAAGAAGTGTATCTGGTCACTAGAAAGCTCTGTAGTCACCATTTACTGCTTCAGCTAACCAAAGGAACCTATTTTCTCTCCCTCTACCTGCCTTCCCCAGTTCTTCCTGCCAGAGTCAGCTTAGACGTCTCCTTCTCCAGGAAACAATCCCTCCAGTGCCCTTTCTCACATGCTCCTACAACACCCTGTTCATATCTCTAAGGTTGCACTTAAACCTTTCTTGTTGTTTAAGTCCCTCACCAGGACCATGCCTTACTTATCCTTGTATCCCCAGCACCTACCAAGCACATGTCTGGTACATGGCAGATGCCCAATAATGACTGTTGATTGACTGACCAGACACTGGCTTTACAGTCAAGGAGATGGAATCAAATTCTGGCTCTACCACTTACCTGTTTGCCTTTTCTGATTCTGTGACTCTTTATATCCTCATTAGTCATGCTATCTTACCGAATACACAGAATTATGGAATAATACCAAGAGAAACAGGGATTGCATTTGCTTTCATATTCATAGTCACTGCATTGAAGCACTGTCACTGCAAGTCAGGCAGAAGCAGTATGGCACCTTGAACTAGACATTTGTTCTTCAAAGAATCATTTGAGTAGTCTCTCTTATGATGAGCCTGCACCTTTGCTCTGGCAGAAGAATATAATATAAACATTTGTGTTTTACCAAGTCAGACCCCTCAAAATATCTGTTGGCAACTAGGGTTGGTTTCTGGGTGGAAAGGTGGACCAATTTGCATATTGCATATTCCAAGAGAGGATGGTCTAATCCCCCAAACCCTGCTCCCTGACTCAAAGTCAGGAAGACCCATGAGGGCAGACCAGGGTAGTCCAGAATAAGGCCCATAGGAAAGAAAGACAAGCCCTCTGGAATGAAATTACCTGTGGGAAGGGGTAGTCTAGGCTAGCGATCTAGGCTTGATAGGCCTGAAGTCTGTAAGCCAGGAGGCCTGGTAATGGCACAATGTACACTGATAACGGAAGTCTCTGAGGACCCAGGCATCCTTGTGCAATGCTGTGTTTAGAAGACCTCTGAGTGTAGACTAAGGTAACAGGGATCTTGGAGCCCAGTCAGGAACGACCATAGTGTTTTATACCGGTACCTGGAACATTATTATATTGCAAAGGGAAACATCGGCATCCATGGGACACTATAGGACCCAGCTTCAACAGCAGTGCCACGAGTTAATATCAAATGAATATCAGACTTCCCACTTCCCTCTGATTCTGGCATTAGAAGGAGAAATAATCCTTTCTCCAATTTAGACAAAGTAAACCTTCAGAGTTCTCGTAAACTTTTACATGGGAGTATAGCCCTCAAGGCAAACACTGGACATCCTCCTACTAGAATACCTGAAGTCTTATCCAATAAACTTAACAAAATTAGGATGATATGACCATATTTGTACCCTGAATTAAAAAGTAAGTTATACTGGTTATGCTGATGCAAAGGCAGGATCCACACAGCCCAGCTTGAAGAAGGGGCAACGTTAGCCTATTGAAGAAGCTGTGCTGGCGGGAAACATGCATCTCTCAACACACAGAGTGCCTACCTTCTGAACCCAGACATTTAGTTTATTATCTTCTATGTCAGATTTCCAGATAAGGTGAAAATCTGGGCATGTCTCATTCCTGGTGCCAATTTAGATTATAAAAAAAAATATTTAATAGGGAAAAGTGTGTGACATCATCACACAAAAAACACTGAGATATTTCAAACTACTCTGCTGAGGGAACTAGATGGAAGGAAGGGCTGACCATTCCCATGACTTCTCCCATGTGTTGGACAAATTTACTTAAGAAGGAAGTGGAAGAGAACTCAGTAGAACCCATTGAAAGGGAAAAGCAATTGAGGGAGGCAAAGATGGTTGTGGGCCATCACGTGTCATAATGAATTCCCACTTGAGCCCTTGGAAAAAGCATGGATGCTAGAGACCACATCAGGCAAGGACCTCAGGAGGGGCTTACTCCTAGCTCCCATCTAGGGAAGACTGCCATGCTTGACCACAGACAGGGGGACTGCCATAGTGAGCTCATTTTGAGAGCAACCCTGACACACCAGGAAAAGTGACACTGCCCTTGTGGAAATCTGACTGCCACAACCAACATGGAAATAAACGCTGGTTCTAGCTCCCACTATCTCCCTACTAGGATGCTAGATCTCTACACTAGCTGGCAGCTCAAAGCTTCAGACCACCTAACCTGTTCCTTTCTTCTTTCTTCTTTATCTGTGCCTGAAATATTCAAACATGGATCCATGTTCCATCAGATCCATTTCAACTATCAGTAGAAGACAGGTATTGACATTCCTCTGTAAGATATAGAAACCAGGGGGAAAAAATATCACCAAACATGTAATGCAATAAAGCAAATCAAATGAAAAGGAACAAGCTGGGGAATCAGAACAAGAGCACCCCTTTGAAATATGTGACCACAAAGAACAGGAGAGGATTTTAGACATTTACCAATACATGATCTCAAAAGAAGAGTAGAGGAAAAAAGCACACATAGATGAAACCACAACAGACTATCAAGAAGTCACAGTTGCCTGGCATCAGAAAAAAACAACATGGTAGTGAAAACACTACCATGGATACAGTGAACAGCTGATTGGACCCTTCTAAAAATGTCATCGGGATTATACAGACGTCAAGCTCAAAATATTCTCCCACAAATAGAAAAGAAATTGACTAACAGGCTAATTTAATGAAAGAAAAGATAAGATACATGGGGAGATTAGGACTGTATCTACAGAAGTAATGTCAGATGTAAAAACAAAGAGAGAGAGAAAGAAATAATTCTTTAAAATTAGAAGCAAATGTCTTTAAGATGAAGAACTGATTTTACAAATCCCAAAGCCTGAAGGAGTACCAGGCAAAATTATTTAGACATAATCTAGATAAAATTTTGAACTTCAAGATTAGTGGGAAAGGGCTTCGCTGATGGTGCAGTGGTTGAGAGTCCGCCTGCCGATGCAGGGGACGCGGGTTCGTGCCCCGGTCTGGGAGGATCCCCCAAGCCGTGGAGCGGCTGGGCCCGTGAGCCAGGGCCGCTGAGCCCTTGCGTCCAGAGCCTGTGTTCTGCAGTGGGAGGGGCCACAACAGTGAGAGGCCCATGTACCACAAAAAAAAAAAAAAAAAGATTAGTGGGAAAATATGCAAGAATACAATCAGAAGTGAAAGTGATGTGCAAAGAACAAATATCAGATTGGTCACAGTCTTTATCAACTGAACTTTGAGGGAAAAAAGTTTATCGTATCTACTCAAGTAGTTATCTTCAAAGGCAAAAAAGAAATTTCAGACATTTAAATATTCTGAAATTAAAACACACATGAACTCTTCATGAAAAAAAATGTCTAGAGTATATACCACTAAAAGATACCAAAAATTCAAGAAAGGGAAAATTGAGATTATGAAAGAAAATGGCTCATGAAATATACTCTAAACAGTTAACATACACACACACAAAATTAATGCATATGTCAAATTATCATTTAGAAGCTATATATTGCCCAACATAAAAATAGTAATTGTCTAACAATCTGAATTTACAACAATTTACAATAAAGAGCAGCAAATGGGGAGAAAAGGGAAGAAGTAAAGGCATACCGAGTTCCTCATTTTCCACAGGCAGGAAAAGGCTCAGAATGTTGCTCCTCTCTCACCAACTCCAAGTTCAAAGTCATATTAGTAGCCTGAAGTCAGCCATGGGGGGGAGCATTCATACCACAGAAATCAGTGAATGCTACAAATAACTTCTATTTTTCAGAGAGTCACTACTGTCCCACAGGATATAGTCAGCAAGGTGCTCTTTTTTTTTTATTGTGGTAAATCGTACACAACATAAAATTTACCATTTTAACCATTTTTAAGCATGCAATTCAGTGGCATTAAGTACATTTACAATGTTATGCAACCATCATCACCAACATCCATCTCCACAACTTTTCCATTATCCCAAATAGCAACTCTGTACACACTACACAGTAACCTCCCTTCCCCACTCCCCTCAACTCCTAGTAACCACTATTCTACTTTGTCTCCTCTAAACACCTCATGTAAGTGGACTTACACAATATTTGTCCTTAGCATAATGTTTTCAGTGTTCATCCATGTTACAGCATATGCTAGAATTTCCTTCCTTTTTCAAGCTGAATAATATTCCATTATATATGTACCACTTTTTTATCCATTCATCCATTAATGGAAGTGGATACTTTTTAACACTTGTTCATAAATAGAAAAATGTTTAAATAATAAAGATCAGTAGAAACTTTGTACTTCCTGCTAATAGAGCATATGCATTCTTAAGCAGTTACCAGGAAAATAAAAGATGAGAACATACTGTTACCCACTATCAGTGAAATGGGTCATACTCCCTCACTGACATATTCAAGGATCCCAGCATGTTGTGTGGAAGCCATACCCACCAAGACTCTTGGTCCAGAAGTTAATAAACGAATAACACACATGCAACAAGCACCTGTTCAACATCAGACACTGTGCTTGGTACAGGCAATGCATCATCTCATTAATCCTCATGAAATAGAGATTCTCCTTATTAAAATCCTACTTGCAACCTTTAGGCCAACTCAGTGTACGTCAACATTTAAACATTTTATTGAAACAAATGAACTGGCTTCCTTGTTATCTAGTCTAGACTGGACTGACAATAATCAAGGGGGTATGTATACCTAAACTGTTTCTATATTTTCAGAGCAGAAAAACCAGGCCCATAGAGGTCTGTTGATGGGAATGGAAGATGACAGTTTCAAGCAATTTCTGCAAGGATATTTGTACTCATTTTACAACAATACAAGGGAAGAGGCCAATTGTTTCTGCTTTCCAGATAAGGAAAAAGGCTTAAAGTGGTCACATGACTTACCAAGGCAGCCAAAAGGACATGAAGTAGAAGGCAATTTCACCAGGAACTGAAAACCCAGTGTCTAGGGAATCAAACTACCAGATGGATTCAGAGCTGTGGGCACTAAGCAACTCTCATGGAGCTGCATGGTTTCTCACGGCCATGGCCGCCATCAGGGGCTGGGGTGGGACTGTGCCTCAAGGTACCTAACTGCGGATAGGAGCTGCCCAGGGGAAGATGTGGCCTCAAGGGATTCAGGCAGACATTACACTCCAAATAGTCCCCTAACTTTGCCCTTCTGTCTTTCAAATCAAACAAACCAGAAAGGTGTAAGTCAGTGGTTCTCAACACTGGCTACACAATGGAATCACCTGATCAGTTATTTGAAAGCGCTGACACCCAGGCCACCCAGACAAACTGCAGCAGAATCTATGGGAATATACAGCCAGGATTGTGAGCCATTAGTGCAAAGTCACAACTTTTAGGAAGGGACCCCAAACTTGGATGCATCTGCATCAACTATGCAGAGGCTCCTACCTCTGCTGTAACTTTTCTAGTGATCATCATTCCAGGGAGTAAAGGCCAGAGAGAGAATGAACAGGAAATGGCAGGATGGTTCATAAACTGAACATCACAATGAAAGGAAAGCAATGCAGGCAACTTTAAGAACAATAACCAAGATTACACCAGGAATTCAAACTTAAAATGGAAATTGGCTAGATCCTCCGCTGGTTTCATTTCCCCCACTCAGTTCTTTCTGCTGTTTTTAATTTTGTTGTCTCTCTAGAGGTGATCCTCGTGGATTGTGTCAAACAAGCTTTTTCTGATGGATTCACTGCTGTTAAAATAGTTCCTAAGATTACCCTGCCTCAGTGGGATTATTCAGAGGATTCCCAATCCATTCAGAGGTAGCAAACTATATAAACTTTGGAATATTTGGCTGCTGTAACATTACAGTTAATAATACACTGTCGTCCCACAAATGGGCTATAAGGGCAGACACCCTGAACAGCACAAGATATTACTAAGTTTAATTGGCTGGGTGCCAATGCTGATTAGCATGGGCAATTTTTTTCACCTCCCAAAATAAATGCCCAGTTCACTTTAAGAGTGAAAAATAAGAAACAGGTGCTAGTCTGAGCGCTGTGCTCTCCTTGAGAAGGTAGAAAAGGAAAGCGAGCTAGCAACTATGAGACACTGTGTGAACTGCCTCCTGGAAAAGAGAAGCTGCTACAGGAAGCTTTGGCCAAACCTAGGGTAGCTATGGTGCTATCTACTCTTGAGGTGTTAGCAGATGAGGCATCCATTATGGGTGAATTGTGTCTCCAAAAATGACATTGAAGTCCTAACCTCCAGTACCTGTGAATGTGACCTCATGGAAAGTATTGAATAGTTGGAGAAGATCAAGTTAAGACAAAGTCATTGAGGGAAAGAAGGGGCTAATACAATATGACGGGTGTCCTTCTAAAAAGGGGAAATTTGGACACAGAGACTAACATTTACAGACGGAAGATGAGGTGAAGACAGAGAAAACACCATCTACAAACTATGGAATGCCTGAGGCTGGAAGCTAGGAGAGTGGCATGGAACACATTCTCCCTCAGAGCCCTCAGAAGGAACCTACCCTACTGAACTTTGATTTCTGACTTCTAGCCTCCAGACTGTGAGATAATAAATTTCTGGTGTTTCAGTCACTGAGTTTGTTGTGCTTTGTTACAGCAGCCTCAGGGAACTAATGCAACATCAAAAGAAAGTATTGGGGGCTTCCCTGGTGGCGCAGTGGTTGAGAGTCCGCCTGCCGATGCAGGGGACACGGGTTCGTGCCCCAGTCCGGGAAGATCCCACATGCCGCAGAGCGGCTGGGCCCGTAAGCCATGGCCGCTGAGCCTGCGCGTCCGGAGCCTGTGCTCCGCAAAGGGAGAGACCACAACAGTGAGAGGCCTGCGTACCACAAAAAAAAAAAAAAAAAGAAAGAAAAGAAAGTATTGGTTCATAACCTGGTAGACCAGGACTTCCCTGGCAGCACAGTGGTTAAGAATCCACCTGCCAATGCAGGGGACACGGTTCAAGCCCTGGTCCGGGAAGATCCCATATGCCATGGAACAACTAAGTCCATGTGCCACAACTACTGAGCCCACATGCCGCAACTACTGAAGCCTGAGAGCCTAGAGCCCGTGCTCTGCAACAAGAGAAACCACCACAATGAGAAGCCCGCACACCGCAACGAAGAGTAGCCCCTACTTGCTGCAACTAGAGAAAGTCCACATGCAGCAATGAAGAACCAACGCAGCCATAAATAAATAAATAGATAGACAGAAAAATAAGTAAATAAAAATCCACTGGACCATTGAAAATCAGACCAGTAATCCAGAAGCCTAGGGAAAAAGAGGCTCTCAAGGTATGATGCCAAAGAAGGGAGGCAAGAGAGCTGATTAGAGAAAGTTAAAAGCGTGGTGGGAACAAGACCAGGAGCAAAACCAAAGAGGAGATTAGGTTCACTCCATAAGCATGGACCAGGCACTGTTCCAGGTGCTGGGGACACAAAAGTGAATAAGGAGTCACATGTCATCTGTGCGGCTAGGCTTTGGTGGATGTATAGTGCTGAGACAGTGGTAAGCAAGGTGCTTTGGGATCAGAGAGGTGGGGGATGCTCACAGAGCAACCTGGGATTTGGGGAAGACTTCCTGGAAAACAGGCCACCTAAGCTCAATCTGGAAGGATAAGAAATTGGCAGGATGGACCAAAAGATGTCTGTTTTCATAAAGAATCCAGGGGCCTCTTGGTACCGTGTTGACAATGTGTAATAGGATGTGATTTTTTAAAAAAAAAGAATGAGGTACCACTTTCACATACACACTTGAACATAAACACCACAGTATGGCACCTCCAGAGCTGGAGAGCACCCACAGTAATAACCAGCAGCAAGGAGCCATGTCACAGAGCAGAGGGAACTGTGGCCAGTGGGAGTAACTCACCCTGGCATATGGGGATATGAGAGCAGAAGAAAGGGGAATAACACTGCACATGCCATGTGGAAACCAGCTGTAATTGTTCACGGAGCATGTGGGACACCCCACCCCACTACCACCTTGGAGAACTACCAGAAAAACACAGAGGACTTTGCAGGGGCTCCTGACAGCAAGTGGGAGCAAGCCAGAGAAGCCAGAGTAAAAATAAAAATAATAAGGATCTCATGGGGTTGTCATAAGAAATGAAGAAAGAATAAATAACATTTCAAAGCAACTGAGATACAGCACCCCCACTCCATCTATCAATGTTTGGTCCAATCTGTCTTAAATTTACTGTATCATCTTGTGTTAATTTATCATCATTTACCAATATTCTTTTCTTGAAAGCGACCTATTTTGGGAAGGATACCTCCATATCACAAATGAGGCTAATTTAATGACTCCAATGAGTGATAATCTACCGGGGAACACAACGGCTATGGGCACGAGCACAGGCATGGCGTGGACCCCCTTTGTGCTGCAGTGCTCTGCTAATTGGGTCAAATGGAGGAGTTGGAGGTATTCTCCTTCTGTTTTCCTAATGATATTAATGTCTTCATGAGGTTAATGAAACTGCTAACACAGGCCAACTGTGAATGGCTTCATGTAGAATATAAAACCATCTATTCTGAGTCCTATGCAAATGCTAGGGATTATGATTGCTGTGGTGGTTTTGTCTATTTATTGTGTATAACAACGGGGCTTTGCTCCTTCTTTTTCCCTCTAAGGGCCAGAATCGAAGACCACTAACTTGATCTGACACAGGGTTGCCTAGACTCCTAGGTGGACACCAGTTGGGGCCTGTTTAAGGCTAGAGCCCTGGTTTGGGCCTATCCTTTATGGTCTCTACTGCCCCCTGCTGGCCTGGAAAGGGAGGAACAGCTCTGCAGCACCCCCTTGGGAGATGGAATACACCAGAAGACAAAATATGGACAGCTATTATTTACTGTCACTTACTATATGCTTTCTAATTTAATACATGCAACATTCCTGTGGGGTACCTATTGCTCTTTTACAGATGAAGAAACCTAGGCTCGAGTAGTAAAACAAGTTCCCTGAGAACACAGGGGTTTTGAGTGGCAGATCCAGGACAAGGTATAAATCTGTCTGACTCACAATTACTGTTACACTCCCACTGAAGACATGCTATAGTGAAAAGTACATGTACTTTTTTTTAAAAAACATCTTTATTAGGGTGTAATTGCTTTACAATGTTGTGTTAGTTTCTGCTGTATAACAAAATGAGTAAGCTATATGTATACATATATCCCCATATCCCCTCCCTCCTGCACCTCCCTCCCACCCTCTCTACCCTTCCCCTCTAGGTGGTCACAAAGCACCGAGCTGATCTCCCTGTGCTATGCGGCTGCTTCCCACTAGCTAGCTATCTTACATTTGGTAGTGTATATATGTCCATGCCACTCTCTTTGTCCCAGCTTACCCTTCCCCCTCCCTGTATCCTCAAGTCCATTCTCTACGTCTGCGTCTTTATTCCTGTCCTGTCCCTAGGTTCCTCAGAACCTCTTTTATTTTTTTTAGATTCCATATATATGTGTTAGCATATGGTATTTGTTTTTCTCTTTCTGACTTACTTAATGCTGTATAACAGACTCTAGGTCCATCCACCTCACTACAAATAAATCAATTTCATTTTTTAAGGCTGAGTAATATTCCACTGTATATATGTGCCACAACTTCTTCATCCATTCATCTGTTGATGGACACTTAGGTTGTTTCCATGTCCTGGCTATTGTAAATAGAGCTGCAATGAATATTGTGGTACATGTCTCTTTTTGAATCATGGTTTTCTCAGGGTATATACCCAGTAGTGGGATTGCTGGGTCATATGGTAGTTCTATTTTTAGCTTTTTAAGGAACCTCCATACGGTTCTCCATAGTGGCTGAATCAATTTACATTCCCACCAACAGTGCAAGAGGGTTCCCTTTTCTCCACACCCTCTCCAGCATTTATTGTTTGCAGATTTATTGATGATGGCCATTCTGACCGGTATGAGGTGATACCTCATTGCAATTTTGATTTGCATTTCTCTAACGATTAGTGATGTTGAGCATCCTTCCATTGTTTGTTGGCAATCTGTATATCATCTTTGGAGAAATGTCTATTTAGGGTTTCTGCCCATTTTTGGATTGGTTTGTTTTTTTAATATGGGCTGCATGAGCTGCTTGTATATTTGGGAGATTAATCCTTTGTCACTTAATTGGTTAGCAAATATTTTCTCCCATCTGAGGGCTGTCTTTTTGTCTTGTTTATGTGCAAAAGCTTTTAAGTTTCATCAGGTCCCATCTGTTTATTTTTGTTTTGATTTCCATTTCTCTAGGAGGTGGGTCAAAAAGGATCTTGCTGTGATTTGTGTCATAGAGTGTTCTGCCTATGTTTTCCTCTAAAAGTTTTATAGTTTCTGGCCTTACATTTAGGCCTTTAATCCATTTTGAGCTTATTTTTCTATACAGTGTTAGAAAGTGCTCTAATTTCTTTCTTTTACATGTAGCTGTCCAGTTTTCCCAGCACCACTTATTTAAAAGGCTATCTTTTCTCCATTGTATATTCTTGCATCCTTTATCAAAGATACGGTGACCATAGGTGCATGGGTTTATCTCTGGGCTTTCTATCCCGTTCCATTGATCTATATTTCTGTTTTTGTGCCAGTACCGTACTGTCTTGATTACTGTAGCTTTGTAGTATAGTCTGAAGTCTGGGAGCTTCATTCCTCCAGCTCTGTTTTTCTTTCTCAAGATTGCTTTGGCTATTTGGGGTCTTTTGTGTTTCCATACAAATTGCGAAAATTTTTTGTTCTAGTTCTGTGAAAAATGCCATTGGTGGCTTAATAGGAATTGCACTGAATCTGTAGATTGCTTTCGGTAGTATAGTCATTTTCACAATGTTGACTCTTCCAATCCAAGAACATGGTATATCTCTCCAACTGTTTGTATTGTCTTTAATTTCTTTCATCAGTATCTTATAGTTTTCTGCGTATAGGTCTTTTGTCTCCTTAGGTAGGTTTATACCTATTTTGTTCTTTTTATTGCAATGGTAAATTGAAGTGTTTCCTTAACTTCTCTTTCAGATTTTTCATCATTAGTGTATAAGAATGCAAGAGATTTCTGTGCATTAATTTTGTATCCTGCTACTTTAGCAGATTCATTGATTGGCTCTAGTTTTCTGGTAGCATCTTTAGGATTCTCTATGTATACTATCATGTCATCTGCAAACAGTGACAGTTTTACTTTTTCTTTTCTGACTTGGATTTCTTTTATTTCTTTTTCTTCTCTGATTGCCTTGGCTAAAACCTCCAAAACTATATTAAATAACAGTGGTGAGAGTGGGCAACTTTGTCTTGTTCCTGATCTTAGAGGAAATGGTTTCACTTTTTCACCATTGAGAATGATGTTGGCTGTGGGTCTGTCATATATGGCCTTTATTATGTTGAGGTAAGTTCCCTCTATGCCTACTTTTGGGAGAGTTTTTATCATGAATCGGTGTTGAATTTTGTCAAAAGCTTTTTCTGCATCTATTGAGATGATCATATGGATTTTATCCTTCAATTTGTTAATATGGTGTAACAAATTGATTGATTTCCGTATATTGAAGAATCCTTGCATTCCTGGGATAAACCCCACTTGATCATGGTGTATGATCCTTTTAATGTGCTGCTGGATTCTGTTTGTTAGCATTTTGTTGAAGATTTCTGCATCTATGTTCATCAGTGATACTGGCATGTAGTTTTCTTTCTTTGTGACATCCTTGTCTGGTTTTGGTATCAGGATGATGGTGGCCTCATAGAATAAGTTTGGAAGTGTTCCTCCCTCTGCTATATTTTGGAAGAGTTTGAGAAGAATGGGTGTTAGCTCTTTTCTAAATGTTTGATAGAATTTTCGTGTAAAGCCATCTGGTCCTGGGCTTTTGTTTGTTGGAAGATTTCTAATCACAGTCTCAATTGCAGTGCTTGTGATTGGTCTGTTTACATTTTCTGTTTCTTCCTGGTTCAGTCTCGGAAGGTTGTGCTTTTCTACGAATTTGTCCATTTCTTCCAGGTTGTCCATTTTATTGGCCTGTAGTTGCTTGTAGTAATCTCTCATGATCCTTTGTATTTCTGCAGTGTCAGTTATTACTTCACCTTTTACATTTCTAATTCTATTGATTTGAGTCCTCTCCTTTTTTATCATGATGAGTCTGCCTAATGGTTTATCAATTTTGTTTATCTTCTCAAAGAACCTGCTTTTAGTTTTATTGATCTTTGCTATCGTTTCCTTCATTTCTTTCATTTATTCCTGATCTGGTCTTTATGATTTCTTCCTTTCTACTAACTTTGGGGGATTTTTGTTCTTCTTTCTCTAATTGCTTTAGGTGTAGGGTTAGGTTGTTTATTTGAGAAGTTTCTTGTGTCTTGAGGTAGGATTGGATTGCTATAAACCTTAGAACTGCTTTTGCTGCATCCCATAGGTTTCGGGTTGTCGCGTTTTCATTGTCATTTGTTTCTAGGTACTTTTTGATTTCCTCTTTGATTTCTTCCGTGATCTCTTGGTTATTTAGTAGTGTATTGTTTAGTCTCCATGTGTTTGTATTTTTTACAGATTTTTTCCTGTAATTGATATCTAGTCTCAGAGCATTGTGGTCGGAAAAGATACTTGATACTGGGCTTCCCTGATGGCACAGTGGTTGAGAGTCTGCCTGCCGATGCAGGGGACGTGGGTTTGTGTCCCGGTCCAGGAGGATTCCACATGCTGCACAGCGGCTGGGCCCGTGAGCCATGGCCACTGAGCCTGCAGGTCCAGAGCCTGTTCTCTGCAATGGGAGAGGCCACAACAGTCAAAGGCCCGTGTACCACAAAAAAAAAAAAAAAAAAAAAAAAAAGATACTTGATACAAGTTCAATTTTCTTAAATTACCAAGGCTTGATCTGTGACCCAAGATATAATCTATCCTGCAGAATGTTCCATGAGCACTTGAGAAGAAAGTGTATTCTCGTTTTTGAATGGAATGTCCTATAAATATCAGTTAAGTCCATCTTGTCTAATGTGTTATTTAAAGATTGTGTTTCCTTATCTATTTTCATTTTTGATAATTTGTCCAATGGTGAAAGTGGGGTATTAAAGACCCCTACTATTATTGTGTTAATGTCGATTTCCCCTTTTATGGCTTTTAGCATTCGCCTTATGTATTGAGGTGCTCCTATGTTGGGTGCATAAATATTCACAATTGTTATTTCTTTTCTTGGATTGATCCCTTGATCATTATGTAGTGTCCTTCTTTGTCTTTTGTAATAGTCTTTATTTTAAAGTCCATTGTGTCTGACATGAGAACTGCTATTCCAGCTTTCTTTTGATTTCCATTTGCATGGAATATCTTTTTCCATCCCCTCACTTTCCATCTGTATGTGTCCCTAGATCTGAAGTGGGTCTCTTGTAGACAGCATATATACGGGTCTTATTTTTGTATCCATTCATCCAGTCTATGTCTTTTGTTTGGAGCATTTAATCCATTTACATTTAAGGTAATTATCCATATGTATGTTCCTATTACCATTTTCTTAATTGTTTTGATTTGTTTTTGTAGGTCTTTTCCTTCTCTTGTGTTTCCTGCCTAGAGAAGTTCCTTTACAATTTGTTATAAAGCTGATTTGGTGGTGCTGAATTCTCTTAACTTTTGCTTGTCTGTAAATGTTTTAATTTCTCCGTCGAACCTGAATGAGATTCTTGCTGGGTTGAGTAATCTTGGTTGTAGGTTTTCCCTTTCATCACTTTATGGCCTACCACTCCCTTCTGGCTTGCAGAGTTTCTGCTGAAAGATCAGCTATTCACTTTATGGGGATTCCCTTTTATGTGATTTGTTGCTTTTCCCTTGCTGCTTTTAATATTTTTTCTTTGTATTTAATTTTTGATAGTTTGATTAGTATGTGTCTTGGCATGTTTCTCCTTGGATTTATCATGTATGGGACTCTCTGTGCTTCTTGGACTTGAGTATTTCCTTTCCCACGTTAGGGAAGTTTTCAACTATAATCTCTTCAAATATTTTCTCAGTCCCTTTCTTTTTCTCTTCTTCTTCTGGGACCCCCATATTTCGAATGCTGGTGCACTTAATGTTGTCCCAGAGGTCTCTGAGACTGTCCTCAATTATTTTCATTCTTTTTTCTTTATTCTGTTCTGCAGTAGTTATTTCCACTATTTTATCTTCCAGGTCACTTATCCGTTCTTCTGCCTCAGTTATTCTGCTATTGATTCCTTCTAGAGAATTTTTAATTTCATTTATTGTGTTGTTCAGCATTGTTTGTTTGCTCTTTAGTTCTTCTAGATCCTTGTTAAACGTTTCTTGTATTTTCTCCATTCTATTTCCAAGCTTTTGAATCATCTCTACTATCATTATTCTGAATTCTTTTACAGGTAGACTGCCTAGTTCCTCTTTATTTGTTTGATCTGGTGGGATTTTACCTTGCTCCTTCATCTGCTGCATTTTTCTCTGTCTTCTCATTTTATTTAACTTACTGTGTCTGGGGTCTCCTTTTCACAGGCTGCAGGTTCATAATTCCCATTGTTTCTGGTGTCTGCCTGCAGTGGGTGAGGTTGGTTCAGTGGGTTGTGTAGGCTTCCTGGTGGAGGGGACTGGTGCCTGTGTTCTGGTCAGTGGGGCTGAATCTTGTCTTTCTGGTGGTCAGGGCCGTGTCCAGTGGTGTGTTTTTGGGTGTCTGTGAACTTAGTATGATTTTAGGCAGCTTCTCTGCTAATGGGTGGGGTTGTGTCCCTGTCTTGCTAGTTGTCTGACATGGGGCGTCAAGCACTGGAGCTTTCTGGCCATTGGGTGGAGCTGGATCTTACTGTTAAGACGAAGATCTCTGGGAAAGCCCCCACCGATTGATATTACATGGGGCTGGGAGGTCTCTGGTGGTCCAGTGTCCTGGATTCAGCTCTCCCACCTCGGAGGCTCAGGCCTGAAACCCAGCCAGAGCACCAAGACCCTATCAGCCACACAGCTCAGAAGAAAAGAAAAAAAAAAAAGGAAGAAAATAAACAAATAAATAAAAATAAAATAAATTGTAAAAAAATAAAATAAAAAGAAGAGAGAGCAACGAAACCAATAAACAAATCCCCAATGATAACAAGCACTAAAAACTAAACTAAGATAAACATAAAAATCAGGAACAAATAAGTCACAGACAGCAAACCCCAAGTCTACAGTTGCTCTCAAAGTCCACTGCCTCAATTTTGGGAACATTTGTTGTCTATTCATGTATTCCACAGATGCAGTGTTCACTAAGTTGATTGTGGGGATTTAATCCACTGCTCCTGAGGCTATATGGCGATATTTCCCTTTCTCTTCTTTGTTCACACAGCTCCTGCGGTTCAGCTTTGGTTTTGACCCCACCTCTGCGTGTAGGTCACCCTCAGGCATCTGTTTTCTGCCCAGACAGGAGGAGGTTAAAGCAGCGGCTGATTAGGGCTCTCTTGCTCTCTCAGGCCGGGGAGAGGGAGAGGTACGGTAGTCATAATTGGAATGAGGGGCAAGCCTGTGGTGACAAAGGCTGGCGTGACACTGCAACAGCCTGAGGCACACCGTGTGTGTTCTCCAGGGGACGTTGTCCCTGGATCACAGGACCCTGGCAGGGGCGGGCTGCACAGGCTCCCAGGAGGGGAGGTGTGGATAGTGACCTGTGCTTGCACACAGGCTTCTTGGTGGCTGCCGCAGCAGCCTTAGCATTTCATGCCCATCTCCAGGGTCCGCGCTGATAGCCTCGGCTCGCACCCGTCTCTGGAGCTCATTTAGATAGTGCTCTGAATCCCCTCTCCTCACACACCCTGAAACAATGGTCTCTTGCCTCTTAGGAAGTTCCAGACTTTTTCCCGGACTCCCTCCCCGCTAGCTGTGGTGCACTAGACTCCTTCAGGCTGTGTTCTCACAGCCAACCCCAGTCCTCTCCCTGGGATCCGACCTCCGAAGCCCGAGCCTCAGCTCCCAGGCCCAACCTGCCCAGTGGGTGAGCAGACAAGTGTCTCAGGCTGCTGAGTGCTGGTCAGCACTGATCCTCTGTGCGGGAATCTCTCCACTTTGCCCTCTGCGTCCTTATTGCTGCGCTCTCCTCCACGGCTCCAAAGCTTGCCCCATGCCACCCCCTATCTCCGCCACTGAAGGGGCTTCCTAGTGTGTGGAAACGTTTCCTCCTTCACAACTCCCTCCCAGAGGTGCAGGTCCCATCCCTACTCTTTTGTCTCTGTTTTTTCTTTTTTCTTTTGCCGTACCCAGGTATGTGGGGAGTTTCTTGCCTTTTGCGAAGTCTGAGGTCTTCTGCCAGTGTTCAGTAGGTGTTCTGTAGGGGTTGTCCCACATGTAGATGTATTTCTGATGTATTTGTGGGGAGGAAGGTGATCTCCACATCTTACTCCACAGCCATCTTGAAGGTCCCCCCACCATGTACTTCAAAACAAGATAAACTTGGGCTTTGGGTTTAATTCTCCAAGTTAAGAGCTGTTTAAAACAAACCTTAAAGAAGTTATTATATTTATTTTCTATTATAGAATGTGAATCATCGCACCTACCTTGGAGGATTGTTAGGAGGGTTAATTATAATAGGCGAAGCACAGGACCTGAAATACAGTGACTGAGTAATAGCTGGCAGGTGCTACCTGGGGCCAGAGACAAAAAGTGGATAAGGATTGGCCTTCCTGTGGCTCAGTGGTTACTTCATTCAGGCTCTGGAAGGTTTGTAACTCAAGATCCAGGCTCAAAAAAAATACTAAAATGCTCAAATAATGATGTCAACACATCTGAATAGCTCCTTAACACTTATAAACCACTTTTGTGTGTATTTTATTTGATCTTCACAAATATATACCTATAGATGCATAAATATTCCACAATTGAGAAAACTTACAATATGTCCAGCATTACACTAAGCACAGAAAATACATGATCAACACTTTGCTGTACACCTGAAACTATCACAACATTGTTAATCAACGATACTCCAATATAAAATTAAAAGTTAAAAATATAAAATAAAAAAAGGAAAAATATATATTAGATTATCGAAGCTATAAGAAAAAAGAAAATACATGATTGAATTCCGTCTTCATAACAACCCCATAGGTTGGTTTTAGTATTTTCCCCATTGTCTAGATGAGGAAACTGAGGCTCGGAAAGGTTAAGTCACTTTCCCATAATAACACTGTACTAAGTAGCAGAGCTGACTTAAACGCTGGTGCATCTGTCCACAGAGCTCATTTCTCTCAATCAGCAGGCTATGCAGTTTTTTCTAAAGTAGGCCGGGCAAGCATTACGTTTTCATGATATACATGAGAATACTGTAACTCATGTAAGGGTAAGCAACCTGCTCAAGGACTCACAAGTTCTATTTGGGGAATATTAAGACTGAATGGTGGTGTCTGCAACGAGGAGTAAGTTCCTTATCTCTGAAGAAGATCAGAGTGAGCTTAGGTGATCACATTCCAGGTACAATACAGGTAACACTTATGAATCAAATAAATTACATGCTTTATTTGCCTCTAAGATTCTTTTCAAACCTTTGATTCTATAACTTCATTCTTAACGTAGAGAGACTCAAAGTCTTAAGGCTAGAAAAAATTTTCCATTAAGATAAAAATACTTTGGCAAGAGAAGGTTCCAGGTGTGTTAGGTCTGCAACATAACAGCTGGAGAAGAACTTTGTGAAGCTAGTCATTGTCCAAAAGCATTAACATCCAAAGATAAATTAATAATAATGGAGAAAATGAATTATTCATTAAAACTAGAATGAGGTTAGGAAAAAAATTATCTCTGCAAATCTGGCCCAGCACTTTCACTATAAATTAAAATCTATGATAAATCACAAATAAATTGGATAGACATCTGCAGCAGAAATTAAATTACCAAAGAAAAACTGCACATTTGGGGAATTTTACGAACATGGAAACCACCAAGAGAGATAGCTTTCCTTGCAGATTGTTTAATGGATTAATTTCTTATTTACAATCTTTTAAAGAACAAACATGATGCCTCCCATTCGTTAGCTCCTTTTGAATATTAAAAATTTTCTAAGAACTGGAATGTGAGGACAGGTATCTCCAGCAGTAAATCCAGAAAACGTCGTTGCCATAGTGTCAGATAAGTAAGGACATTGCAACACAGGGACTAGACTGCATAACTACGATGTCTAAGTACAAATTTATCAAGTTATGGATACAAGTCTGAAACTTGTAACCATGGCATGTAACATATCCGTTTAGTTATAATTATGAAAATCATAAAATCAGAATAGAAAGCCCTTTATAAATATGAATTTTCTCATGTTTAAAGATGGCTTAGGTTTCTATATATCTCAATATCTGCTTTGTATTTAAAATGAACAGTGAGAAGAGTATAAATAAAATACAAATAAAATAACATTATTTTTTAAAAGTTGTATATAAAGGGAAATGTTTAAAACTTATTGGAGATCTTGCTATTTAAAATAAACCTGTGGGGACTTCCCTGGTGGAGCAGTGGTTAAGAATCTGCCGCCAATGCAAGGGACACAGGTTCGAGCCCTGGTCTGGGAAGATCCCACATGCCACAGAGCAACTAAGCCCCTGCGCCACAACTACTGAGCCTGCGCTCTAGAGCCCACAAGCCACAACCACTGAGCCCATGTGCCTAGAGCCCATGCTCGGCAACAAGAGAAGCCACCGCAATGAGAAGCCTGCGCACCGCAACAAGGAGTAGCCCCTGCTCACCGCAACTAGAGAAAGCCCACATGCAGCAACAAAGACCCAATGCAGCCAAAAATAAATAAATAAATAAATCTATTTTTAAAAATAAATAAAATAAACCTATGACTTGGCCCTTCTCTTTTATTAAGTGATAAATAATTTACTGTTCCTCAGTTCCTATTGTTTTATTTTTATTTTACATTTATATTTTTCCTTTTATTGTAAAAATTTATCTTTCTTCAACCAAGACTTTTAAGGTGAGAACGTGTATTAACTGAGGAAAGTTTGCCTTAAATACAGACTTTCCTGCTTTGGAAGAAGAGTTATCACTTCTGTGACCACAGCATGAATGAAGACACACTTGGCCACTCAGCAAAACCAGCCCAGGAAGTTGCCTGCATCTCATAAACCACTATGGGTCACAACAACACAAGAGCAAGACAGAGAAATGGCAAGTGTCCAGGAACTAAGAAGGAAACCTCCCATCTATTGTGAGATGCTTTTAATGTAGGGGGCAAAGGGTTGTCATCTTGACAAACAATGGACATCCCAAACTCCCAGCCTCTCCTCTCCAAACCTATGCCATCTCCTGATCCATTAAGAGGCATGATTTTATCCTACACACCATACCTTTCACAGCTTATTATTTCTGCTCTTTCCCATCCCTGTTGATGGCATGATATGTAAGACTTACTTCTATCTCCAACAGTGAGTCTCTTGGCAAAGCAGCAAACAAAGCTATTTTTTTAGTTGTCCCTTGAGACGTATAGAAACCCAGAGTTAGGAGAGATCTAGAACAGCCTAAGCAGACGCAGGTACTCTCCATACCTTAGGTTGGACAATGACCCCTGAAGCAGGCAAATGGGCCCAGGGTGTTCATGTGTCAGAATAAAGCCTTACCTTTCTCCTAGCAAGGAAGCTTGCAGAACTCAGCCAGTACAGTAGCTAACAGGGCAGAGGAAACATCCAGCCTCGATCGCATCTATAAAACAAGGTGATTGCAAGAGTTGTGAATTGGCAACCCCTGTGCTGACTGCTCTGTGTTTTTCAAAAAGTGGAATTTAGTCATCTTTAAATGGGGTACATGTTCTCCAGGCAGCCAGGGCCCTGTCATCTTTTTTTTGTCTCATACCTGGTCCTCTTCATATATCTGTGATACCAATCCAGCCCTGAAAGCATTCGAGCTTGAAATTAAAGACTCTTAAAGAGCCTTTCCCAGTCTTTAAAAGAATCTACAGTGTTTTGACCCAGGCAGCCACAGGAATGCTCCCCTGTTGCCTCTCTACTTGAGAATCTCAGCTTGAACTTCATTTTGAAAATAAGGCAACAGATAAAGGCAGCCCAGCAGGAGGAAGAAACGCATGTGTTGAAGTGTGGCACTGTGAAGCACCATGCCACATTCTAAAAATACAAGCAGTTGGGCATGACTAGACAAAGGGTGTAGGGGGAGAAGTAGGGGAATAGAAAAATTGAGGTGAGATGTGTAGCATGAGGCAAATATTGAAAAGAGTTGTGAGCTAAGCTGAAGATCCTGAACTTTGTCCTGAAAACTGAAGGGAAATGGCAGAAAGGGTGGGGCGGGTGGGGGAGTCGTTGAAGGTTTTTAACTCATTGAATTTCTATTTTAACCCTCTATATTTTGGAGGCCCGCAGGGAAGATGGACAAGTATCAATACTTTCCCCACCAGCAAAAAGTACTTTCCCCATCAGTAAAATCAGCTGGTGTAGATCAAGGGTTCACAATGCTGGTTGCATATTAGAATCACCTGAGACACTTGTAAAAGTGCTGCTAATGTCTTAGCCTCACTGCTAAGAGATTATTTAAATGGGTTGGGGGAGGGAGGCAGGTAAGGTATTTTTTAAAGTATGATAACCTCAAGAATGCTTCTGGTTCTGAAATTCTATCAACTGTGTCAAAGAAGGTTCCTACCATCTGAAGTGAAATGTGGTAAAAGCCATTTCCTTTGCATCTTCAGACCCCAAATCCGGAACGAGGTTTGGAAAGCACCTCTAAACAGTTCACATCATTCTTCAAGTTGGTTTTATTCTTGGGCATATCGAGTTTCTCCCTAAAACAACATAGGATTATATTTTTTAAAATTTCGTGGTGGATAGATTTTTTTATATAAATTTATTTATTTTATTTATTTATTTTTGGCTGTGTTGGGTCTTTATTGCTGTGCGCCGGCTTTCTCTCGCTAGTTGTGGCGAGCGGGGGCTACTCTTTGTCATGGCACACGCGCTTCTCATTGCGGTGGCTTCTCTTGTTGCAGAGCACGGGCTCTAGGCGCACAAGCTTCAGTAGTCGTGGCGCACGGGCTTAGTTGCTCTGCAGCATGTGGGATCTTCCCGGACCAGGGCTTGAACCCGTGTCCCCTGCATTGGCAGGCAGATTCTCAACAACTGCGCCACCAGGGAAGAAGCCCTACAGGATTACTTTAGAGAACAACTGCAAACATCTATTTTAGAATTTCACACTGTCAAATCATTTAGATGTGAAAGAAAACCAGCACCTCCCAAATAAACAGAAAGCCAATATGAAATAATAGGCAAAACTTATCCACACCTCATTAAGGATTGTTTTTAATCAATCAGTTAATAGGCATGTATATATAAAACCTTAGTCTTTGTTATACGTTCCAAAATGTGTTATTCCAGCAGGGTAGGTGAGCATTTTCTGCCTCTCTTTTCCCCTACCTGAACCTGAGAACGTCTGTTTGCTTGCTCACTTCTTTTTAAAGCTATTATTTATTGAGCATGTCCTACGAGCCAGGCATTTTGCCAAAGACTTATTTCAAATAAGTTAGAATTTATCACCTTTTTATTAATGAGTAAACTGCAGAGAGGAAACATAACTGCTCAACGACACAGCTAGTAACAAGCAGCACCAGAATCTGAAGTTCTGTCTCCTAAGGTCGTGAGCTTCACCATCTCCCTACACCGTACCGCCATTCATCCCCACTCTCTAATTAGATCTTGTCTCCCCCACACTCCCCACCTTGACCTGTGGAGCAGGAGTCCACCTGGAGTTCACTGAAGGTACGTGAAGAAGTCAATTAAGAGTAGACACACGCACCTCAGATCACCTGCTCCTCACTTGGGCGATCTCTCAGACTGCTGTCAGTAGGGCGCCCTCTGCTGCTCATGATGCCGAAGTGGGTTAGGAACAGAGGACCGTGAAACTTCAGAGGGCCTCCTTATACAGAGCTGACCTAACCTTGAGACGAATTTGTCCTTTTTAAACAAACAACTGTACCTCCCCACCATAAAGAAAACACTCCTGCTCCATAGGTCAATCCCAAAAGGCTTCAACCCAAACAAGCAAGAAACATCAATCTGTTTTCAAAATTTTGTCCAAAATCAAGCCACAGAATCACTGCAATGTCCTGAAAATAGTCTCCACCCCTCCGGTTCAATGTTAATTTCCTGTGTTCGCACTGCTCACATTGAACTGAAGCTTTAACCTTGAAAAACTATTGTCTTTTCAAAGTGTGACTGGGGGAAGAAGGAACGTCTCCTATCTGAGACATTATAACAACGCTGAACCAGCTGCTAAGAGCACACAGCCGTGGATGCTTGCTTTCTTTACCCAGAAATTATAAAACATTCAGAGACCCCTGGGGCAAGTTAACCATAAAATATTCAGCAACATCTGTGCCATATTATTTACTGACAGACTAGACCCAGAAAATATGGCCCCTGTATGGCGCAGGCTGCCCGGCACCACATGGGTCGTTAGGCTGTGGCTGGAAGGTGCTGATTTCCGGTCCTTCACTCCCACCACCCTCGCTCTCACGCAGGCTTTCCCCCCAGCACCTCAGTCATGGAGCTACCAGGACAAGCTTACGAACAGGTTTGTCCTCAGAGTCTCCGCGAGCAAAGCAATTTCTAACAAAGGCTGCCTGGTCCTGTGGGGTTGGGGTTGTGTCCCTCTCAGGAACTTACACAGGTGACTCCCAGGAAGGCAAGGGCACAGCTTGAGGAGGGAACTGCCTCGAGGAAGCTGGGAGCGCCGCTTCCCTCCCTGGAGTCTGCGCAAGCGCACACGCACGCGCACGCGCACACAAAAGCTGCTTTGCTCCCGAAATTGCCCGAACTAGAAACCAAGACACGTGAGTTCTGTCAGTCGGTCAATGCACAATCATAACCTTATTTGTGCCAAGAGCAGTGCTAGCTCTGGGTTCCAGTCCTTCCTTTGCCACCTTGTGACCCGAATACCTCTGTGATCCTCAGTGTGGGTTTCAGGGTGGAGGGGACAAGACAGTCACCTGGAGAGCTGTTGTAAACCACACACCCTTCCTGTCACTGAATTCTGGTAAACAACTGCTCTCTCCACCCCACTCTTCCCCCATTCCCAACTGCATGTTCATTTGGGGAAAAAATTTCTCACAGGCTGTAGCACACCCTCTCCAATGACTACTGGATTAGATCCTTTATAAGCAGAGTGAACACACACCCAGTTTGTCCGGGACAGTCTCAACTTACACCTGTAGTTCTATTTTATTAATAACATTCCCTTTCACTCTCAGAAGTGTCCCAGTTTGGGATATAAAATATACGGTCTCCCTTTATAAAGTCCCTTCCAGATCTAACGTGACTTTAACACACCCTCACCAAAGATTTCAGGACTTGTAGATTCTTCCCCACAAAAGTCTCCCCATGCTATTTTAAGATTCCCGACTGGACTGTCTCATAAGTGTCTCAGCCTGCACACAGCAGTTTCCATTTTTCCTCCTCTCCTGCGCTGCCTCCCCCAGGGTCTCTCTTCACAGTAAGAAGCTGAGAGAAGACCCCTCGCCCCAGCGCCTGCACCTCCCACCACCGAAGGGGCTGCCAGTGGATGACGCCACAGTGGCCCTGGCACAGCAGCAACCCAAACTGCCCCCGATTCTGCACCATGGAGGCAGAGAACCCCACACACCTGCCGGTGCCACACTCACAGAAGGCTGGGGAGCAGCGTGAGGCCAGGCTCGCAGCAACTCCCAGAGGTCTCTCTCACATAACACCTCCTCTTACTGCTCATGCCCCTGTTACAGACACCACAAAATGACGGCCTGTCAGCCAACCTAGCATACAGGTGTGCTTCTTTCACCAGGTTTTTTGTTTTTTTCATGTTGGGCAACAATTTAAAATGAGAAGATTTTGACTCCTAGAGAAAAAGAGTGCCCAAATCAATAAAGTCAGTAATGAAAAAAATAAAATTAGGAGATTTCACTGAAAATCCCTGTTGTAAAAGAACCGCTTGTAAGAACCGAATGTTAAATTTTCAACAATTTTGTGAGCAATTGTTAAACACAGCTATTATTAATACTTAAATTATATTAACATACACGTAAATAAATTCTATTAAAAACAAAGGCAATAATTAGATTGTGTTGATGGTTGTACAGTTCAGAAAACATACAAAAATTCATTAAACTTAAATGGACACAAAATATACGAAGGGTGAATTTTATGGTATGTAGATTTTACCTCCATAAAGCTATTAAAAAATAAAATATTTGGAATTCCCTGGCAGCCCAGTGGCTAGGACTCCGTGCTTTCCACTGCAGGGGGCATGAGTTCGATCCCTGGTCGGGTAGCTAAGATCCCGCATGGCACACGGTGCAGCCAAAAAAAAAAGAAAGAAAAGAAAATTTTTAAAGGTACTAAATACTCAAAAGTCATTACTTCTTAATTATATTATTACAACTTACTATGATCTATGCTCTTGAAGTTATTTACATCTATTGCATCTGTGGGGTGGAAATGTCATCTAATAGAATGCTCATCTCTTCCCAGCTCCACATTCTGTAACATCTCTTGAAATAAGCCATGATGAAATTATAACACAGTAGAAATAGGCAAATATTTCAACTCAAGCCTTGGTCCATTGTTTGTTGATTGTCTAGACTTAAGAATATAATGGCGAAAAATGTTAATAATGCAGATAAAACTTTAAAGTGTGTTGTGCCTGTAGTCTTTACATTGTGAATAGCACCAAAAATTGAGGAAATGTTCTTCCAGTATTTGAAAACTGTTATCCAATTCAGAAGTCACTCACATCACTGATGAACAAGTGTACTTACGAGTGTTGGTTGATATTTTCATTTACCATAACAAGTCAGACAAAACTGAAACATAGATATATGTCAGAATTAAGCTCATAATCAAGCTTGCATTCATAGTCTTATTTTTTACCCTATTGTTGGTGATAAAATTATAAAAACTGAGAGTGGATGTGGTATTAAAAAATAGCAAGTCACACAGAGTATGTTAAATTTTATGGGTATTTGCAAGTTGCATGCTACTAGATATTCTTTATATCAGTAAAATTTACAATATGTATCATATATGTATATTTATTTGTATGTGTGTATGTATATGTATATATATATACTTACACACACACACACTTTTTGTTGTTAAACACCAGCACAACATTTTAAAATATCCTCATTTTCAGGCTTCTCTTGAAAAGTCAAATCTGGTAATACTGTACCTATACAGCCACCCAATAACTGGAGTTGGCTGGAGCTGAAGTAATGTCTTGTCCCCTTTAGACAGGCACACAGTCTCCAGTTCATGCACAGTCCTCACCACTCCCTATTGTCTTACCCTCTGTGTCTCACGTTTTCATTACCTGCCTGACTCCTACAGGCTTCTGAGTTTAAGCCCCCTGTTGTAGGCTCTCTCCTTGAGATCCAGACACATGTCCATAACACTGACCAGAGGACTGATAACTGAAACAGATTCAGTACTGACTTCCTGTGGCAGGCTGACTACTGGCTCCCAAAGATGTCCACATTCTAATCCCCAAAACCTGTGACTGTTGCCTCACGTGGTTAAAGGGATTTACAGTTTTGATTAAGTTAAAGATCTCGAGAAGGGGAGATTAGCCTAGATTATCTGTGTGGGCTCAGTGTAATCAATCACAAGGGCCCTTATCAGATGAAGGCAAGAGGATCAGAATCAAAAGAAGGAGATGTGAAGACAGTGCAGTGGTTGAAGATGGAGGAAGGCGCCGTGAGCCAAGGAATGCAGCTGGCATCTAACTGCTGGTAGAAAAGGCAAGAAAACAGATTCTCCTCCAGAGCCTCCAGAAGGAACACAGCCCTACTGACACTTCAATTTTAGCCCCATAAGATTCATTTCAGACTCTGACCTCCAGAACTGTAAGATAATAAATGGGTGTTGTTTTAAGCCACTCAGTTGGTGGTGATTTGTTACAGCAGCAATAAGAAACTAATATACCTTCCAATCTCCTCAGTAACACATATTCTCCCTCTGCCCAAATTCTCCTCTCTTTCCAACCAGCCACATCCCTGCCTAAAGTTATGTAACCAGGCTCTTTAAACCAAAAGCTGTGTTTTCACTTAAAACCTTGACTTCAATTCTATGACGAATGGAGGGTCAAGGCAGAGCAAGCAAGGCATCCACATTTTGGAACAGACTCCTATCCCTCCATCTTATTGTTATATCTGATACTCTTCGAGGCACTCTGCGTTCTCACTCAAAGTGAACGAGGTAGCAGGATAATCAGGGTAGATTATTAAAATAAACTTCAACTTCCCTCTAATCTATCAGTACCTCATCCTGCCTCTGGCTATCCCATTTCCAACTCTCTCCTTTTTGCCAACCCCATTTTCATTCTCCATCTCCCCTCCCACAGCCCAACTCACTCACCAGTTTGGCCTCTTAGCTCTTGACCCTCTGGCTTAGTTTTCTAAACTCCATCTAGCATGCTCATTCCTGCTATGGTGTCTCCATGGACTGGTAACTCACAACTAAAACTCCCCTTGGTCCAGCCCTAGAACTTCTCCCCATTTCATGGAAACTGCCCTTATTCCACTGCTCTGGACCCTTCTCAGCTCAACTATAAAGGAATTCAAATACTTAAAGAGCATGAAAATGAAGTGCATTGTTGGAATATATCCTCCTTCCTAACAGAATTACTTGGGGATTCAAATTCATATCACATTTTTCTGTAATAATATTATACATAACAGTGTACCAGCTCAGTCCATTTAAAACACATCACTTGCCTATAATATGAGTAAGCATAGAATGCCCCTGTATTCCAGGGCAAAGAGTAAAGAGGAAGAGGTTAACATGCTCAGACATAGGCAAAATTCTGCAGGGAGTTAAGTCGTACTTGGCATCTTTTTCCTTAGTCTTGTCTCGCTATTGCCCTCCTACTCACCTAAGTCTAAAATCCCCCACCACCCCAACTACCAGTTGAACTGTACATTACACTATCTAATTTGGTAGCCACTAGTCACATGTAATAATCGAGCACTTGAATTTCAGACTTAATACCAAGAAAAGAATGTAAAATATCTCGATAGTCTGCACATTAAGTAGATGTTTCAATGGTAATAGTTTGGGTGCATTGGGTTATATAAAATACATTATTAAAATTAGCTTCATTTTAAAAAAAATCTTTTAACATGGTTACCAGAAAATTTTAAATTATATACACAGCTCGCATTTGTGGCTCGCACTGTATTTCTGCTGGACAGCATTGCTTTAGGCTCTTGTTATCCACCGTGTTGTCCACAGACCAGTAACTTGAGGATCACCTGGTAGCAGAAAGCAGAATCTCAGGCCTCATCGCAGGCCCACTGAATTAGAGTTTGCAATTTAACAAGATCCCCAGGTGAGTCATCTGTACAGTAAAATTTGAAAAGCACGGTTCAGGGGTCAGCAAACTTTTTCTTTAAAAAGCCAGATAGTAAATATTTCAGGCTTTGTGGGTCATACAGTCTTCGTCACTACTACTGAACTGTGTCATTGTATTATATATAAGTGAACGAGTGTGGCCATGTTCCTGTAAAATTTTATTTACAAAAACAGGCTACATAGTTTGCCCATCCTGGGTTAGACCAGCATTTTTTTTTTCAGATGTTAACGTTCATCAGCTTCACTTAGGGAGCCTGTTAAAACACTGCTTGCTGGTCCCCACCCTCAAAGTTTCTGATTCAGAAAGTTTAGGAATGGGTCTGGGGATGTATACTTTTCAAACAAGTTTCCAGGTGATAGGAAAGCTGCTGGAGCAGAGACCACACTTTGGGAACCACTATTCTAGAATTAGAGTTTTCAAATCTGGCTGTACATTGGAATTATTTAGGGGTCTTTTTAAAAATACTCAGTCCAGGATAAAGAAGATATGGTACATACATACAATGGAATATTACTCAGCCATAAAAAAGAATTAAATAATCCCATTTGCAGCAACATGGATGGACCTAGAGATTAACATACTAAGTGAAGTAAGTCAGAAAGAGAAAGATGAATATCATATGATATCACTTACATGTTGAAACTAAAAAGATAATACAAGTGAACTTATTTATGAAACAGAAAAAGACTCACAAATTTCAAAAACAAACTTATGGTTACCAAAGGAGAAAGGTCGGGGGGAGGGATAAATTAGGAGTTTGGGATTAACATATACACACTACTATATATAAAACAGATAATCAACAAGGACCTACTGTATAGCACAGGGAACTCTACTCAATATTCTGTAATGACCTATATGGAGAATCTGAAAAAGAATGGATATATGTACATGTAAAACTGAATCACTTTGCTGTATACCTGAAACTCATACAACATTGTAAATCAACTATACTCCAATATAAAAAAAATTTAAATTAAAAAAAAATACTCATTCCTGGCCCTCCCTCCAGACCAATCAAATCACAGTCTCTAAGGGCGGGACCTGGCCACAGTTATATTTTCTAAAAAGCCCCCAAATAATTCTAATGTGCAACCCGGTATCTGTGTATTACAAAATTACCTACTGTTCCCTAAATGAAAAGGGCAAGGTGTTAGCAAGACAGAAATGTTAACGAGCTAATTTCCAATATCTTTGAAAGACCTGGAGCACCCTAACACACAAAAGACCTAAGTATTTTACAAAGGGATTTCTTCTTATGGCTCTCAAATTGATGGAACAGATAGTGTGACTAAGTACAATTTTAAACTTTCAGGTTGTTTGGGGAGGTATTAAGTGAGCAGAAAAAACCATGGGCTATCAGGATTTGCTTTCCTATACTGTTTCTGTTTTCAGTTTCACAAGTAAATAGCTCACCAACAGCAAGTTCCAAGATGTGACTCCTAGCTCTTCTAGCTGTGTGACCTCAGACAAGTCACTTGAGCTTGTCCTTCCTTGACTGTAAAACGAGAGGGCTTGGCTTCTGTCCCTTCCAGCTCTAAAGGTCTTTTCTTTATAATTTGCATTTTACAAATCATGACTTTTTATAAACATTTCAAATATTTTTCTCTTTGGCAGCAGCAGTGGGTATTGTGCTAATGGGATCAGGCCGAAAGTGAAGGCAACTGCTCATATAGAGATGTCCTGTGTGTGATTTTTTTATGTGCAGCAAATCCTCAGCACCATGTAGCCTGCCAGCTTTATGGACCACCATCAGAAATCAGAATTATGGCCAGGGCCAGTATCAGGTGGCCAGGCTACTGCGCCAAGCTCTCAGCTACTTTGAATCGTGACATTGAGCCATGTGAGGAGATGGAGAGTAAATAATCTTAACTATGGACAAAGGAAATAAAAGCAAAGACCTGGGATAGAGAAGGCTTTATCCTGGGATTAAGGAAGAACAGAAGAGACCCAAGAGAAGTCAACAAAGATATCCCAGCATTGGTCTGAGAATATAGGTCCAGTGGAGAAGGACAACTGCTACATACAGTAGGGTAAGGAATAGGGACACTCATATGAACCAAGGAAAGTAGATTAGATGGAAAAGAAGCATATGTAATTGACTTCCTGCATCTATATATCAGGCCTAACTCACTTAAAAGTAGTCCAAATACCCTGAGAAAGATGAATAAATTTATAATAATAAGATCAATTGTGAGTCTTTGGGAGCCCCCAGGGGACAAATGTGCCCCTATTACTGGACAGACAGACTTTGGAAGCTAGGAGTCATAATTTCTATGCAGGTTTACAAAGGTAGACATTTTATTAACTTACTTCACTAGATGTTCTTTTTACCAAATAGTCTTTCTTATCATGCACCCATGGGGACTATCTTTCCAGGAAGATATTTATCTTTACTACTATAGATAATCTCAATTTAACGAGGAACTAATTTAATTGATATAGTGAAAAAGCAAGTGGAATGATCACTAGCAGCAATCTAGTAATTCTTTTTCAACAAGAGATGAGAATCAGTGTAGGGTGAGCCAGTCTTTTCTTCCCTTGAAGTCCTGTGTCAATTCATAAAATAGGAACTTTCACCAATACATCCACCCTCTTGAGAAATTTCCATCAACCATGCTTCCTTCTTGATCTTCTGGAAGAGAGGAGGAGCGTCTTATCCGATTGTTGAAATTGGGTAAAAGGCACAGCTCAGATATATCTTTGGTTGAGTCTTGAGAATCAAAATGAGACTTTAAAAACTGAAAAGTTATGGAATTTGGCTGAATATTATTGCTAGACATTTCTGTTACTCTGCAGGGAGGAATTTGAAAAAGATATGAAAGTGACAATTATTGTAGAAAACAGAAGCATTACATGTTTATGCTCCAATAAGGTGCATATTTGTATTTGCATTTCTTTTTTTTTAATCTGGAATGGGATAATATGCTCGACTTTGGTCTCCAAATTGCTTTTTTCACATAATAATATATCATTGGAATCCCTCTAGGTCAATATATGTAAATCTGATTCACTCTTTTTAATTTTGGTATAACAGTTTTGTAGTAAAGATTATTATAATTTATTCTACCAGTCTCCTATTAACGTTCGTTCAGATTGTTCCCAGCTTGTTTATTTACCACTACAAACAACATTAAATAAACATCTTTATTCATATATCCTTAAGTACTTGTGCTTTTGCTCCATAGTAGAGATTATCAAAAAGGGAGTACAAGATCAAATGATATGATGTATTTTGTCTTGACAGATATTGCCAGATGCTTTCCCAAAAAGTTCCAGCAACCAGCAATGTATGACTACCCATTTTCCATTTTTACCAACACTTAGTGTTTCCAAAATATCCTGTATTTACTTCACTAATGGTTCAATTTTTATTTCCCTGAGTGCTAGTAAAACAGAGCATCTTTTCATGTATTTACTGGCTATTTGCATTCTTCTTTTTTTAATTTAATTTTATTTTTTATACAGCAGGTTCTTATTAGTTATCCATTTTATACATATTAGTGTATATATGTCAATCCCAATCTCCCAATTCATCCCACCACCACCACCCCCCACCCCTCCCGCTTTCCCACCTTGGTGTCCATATGTTTGTTCTCTACATCTGTGTCTCAATTTCTGCCTTTATTTGCATCCTTCTTTATGTGAATTTTCTGTGCATATACTTTACCAATTTTTTTCTATTAAGTCATTTGCCTAATTCTTATCCATTTATAGGAAGTCACTGTTTATTAGGGCTGTTAAATTTTGCCCATCACAGATGCTGAAATATTTGTTTCCCTTTCATCTTGTATCTTTTGCTTTCATTTATGTTACATTTAAACATAAACATTTTTAAGTTTTTCAAAGTTTAATATATTAGTCTCTTATTGCAACTGGGTTTCTTGTCTTGCTTAGGAAGTTTACCCTACCCAGGGTTATGAAAATATGCTTCTAAATTTCTTTATTTCGTATTTCTACATTGAAATCTTTAATACATCAGAAATGCATTTTTATTGAGGTAAAAATACACACACAGAGAAAAACACAGATCTTAAGAGTACAATTCTAGGAGCTTTGACAAATGTATACATCCATATAAACAAAAACCCGGGGCTTCCCTGGTGGTGCAGTGGTTGGGAGTCCGCCTGCCAATGCAGGGGACAGGGGTTCGAGCCCTGGTCCGGGAAGATCCCACATGCCGCGGAGCAACTAAGCCTGTGCACCACAACTACTGAGCCTGTGCTCTAGAGCCCGTGAGCCACAACTACTGAGCCCACGTGCCACAACTAATGAAGCCCGCGCGCCTAGAGCCCATGCTCCGCAACAAGAGAAGCCACCGCCATGAGAGGGCTGTGCGCCGCAAGGAAGAGTAGCCCCTGCTCGCTGCAACTAGAAAAAAGAAAGCCCACGTGCAGCAACAAAGACCCAATGCAGCCAAAAAGAAATTAATTAAATAAACTTAACAAACAAACAAAAACGCGTTGAGATACAGAACATTTCCATCACTGCAATGAGTTTTCATGTGGCTCTTGCCATCAATTAGTGGATCTCACTGACAACCACTGTTCTGATTTCTATCACATGTCACTTTTGTCCATCACTGAACTTCCTACTAATGGACTCATACAACGTGAACTCTTTTGTGTCTATTTTATTTCACTCAATAGGATGTTTCTGAGATTTTTTCCATGTTATTGCTAAGCTGTATTTCATTGTATAAACATATAAGAGTTTGTTTACACATTCTCCTGTTGAGGGACATTTGGGTTGTTTCCAATTTGGAGATCTTATTAATAAAGCTTCCATGAACATTCACATGCACATCTTTGTTTGGACAAACAGGACAGATGTTTTCATTTCTCCCAAGGGAAATACCTAGGAATAGAAATGACACATCTCAGGGTAGGTGAAGATTCAAACTTTTTAAGAAACTGCCAAAACTTTCTCCAGGATGACTACACCATTTTCTACGCCCAAAAGCAAAATATGAAAGTTCCTGTTGCCTTACACCCTTGCCAACATCTGGTGTAGTCTTTGTAATTTTAGCTACATCAGTAGGTTTGAAATGGTTTCTCACTGTGATATAAATTTGCATTTTCCCAATAACTAATGATGCTGAACCTCTTTTCATGTCCTTAATACCATTTAAATTGGGTTGCTTGTCTTTCATTGTTGAGTCATAGAAGTTCTTTATATGTTCTAGATACAGCCCTTTTGTATATGTACAAATACATATACAATACATACAGATATATGTATTGTGAATACACTTTCCCACCTCAGGCTTTTCTTTTCATTTTCTTCACAATGTCTTTTAATAAGAAGGCATATTTAATTTTAATAAAGTCTAACTCAACAATTTTTTATTTATAGTTAGTGATTTTCATAAGAAATCTGTGTCTTCTCTGAGTTTACAAAGATATTCCATGTTTTCTTCTAGAAACTTTATAATTTACCATTTAAATATGTCAATGATTTATTCTTAATTAAGCTTTGTTTATAGTGTGAAGTAGACCTTGATGTTCATTTTTTTCCATGTGTTTAATCAGTTCTCCCAGAACCACTAGAAATCTTTGTGTGGGCAAGACTAGTCCAGTCAGAATGGAAACATAAAAAATAATTGCAATACCTAGAATTGTCAAAGATAAGGAGAATTAGGCATTCTTATATAAGCTGGTATATACATGTAAATCATATATTGATAGTACCTTCTTCAGAGCAGTTTGACAAAGGATCAAGTTCCTTGAAATATATACAAACTTTAAACTAGCAATTTAATTTCTAAGAATTTATGCTAAGGAAACAACTCGGGTCCCCAAAGATTTCTCTACAACAATAGTCACAGGACAGAGGTAATCTAAATGTCAAAATCAGGAAATAGGTAAAATAAATTATGATATTTATAATAGATTTTTTTTTTTTTTTTTTTGCGGTACGCAGGCCTCTCACTGTTGTGGCCTCTCCCATTGCGGAGCACAGGCTCCGGATGCACAGGCTCAGCGACCATGGCTCACGGGCCCAGCCGCTCTGCGGCATGTGGGATCTTCCCAGACCGGGGCACGAACCCATGTCCCCTGCACTGGCAGCCGGACTCTCAACCACTGCACCACCAAGGAAGCCCTATAATAGATTTTATAACAGAATTTTATGTGGCTATTAAAATTTGGCTCATAAATGTTTTACAATTCTATTGTTTTATATTTGTAATATATTAAGTGAAAAAGAAGTATAAAACACCAAATATCTTTTGACTATATCTTTGTAAAAAGATGAAGTAAAAGATCAGAGGGACATACACCAAAATATTCTACTCTTAAAAGAGCAGTTTGCTCTTTGTACCCATTCATTCTTTAATCCTCTACAAGATTGGGAGTTGGGATTATAGGTAATGATATTTTTCTTGTCTGTATTTCCTTTCTTTCTCTACAATTATCATATGTTGCTTTTGTACTAAGAAAAGAACACAATAATTTTAAAAGAAAAAAAGGGGGAGCCTCTAAACCCAGTATGTATTTTGGTCATGTTTCTTCTCAATCAACTTCAAAACAGCTGTATTTCAGTTAGTTGCTATTTCTCTTTTCCCTGGTGCAGATATCATGTGACATGGCGCATTTACAATTACTGGCCCTCTCCTCAGCCCATCTATTATTTTCATCACAGCTCTGGTAGGTGTGTGTCATATGGGCAACCATGGAGAAAAAATGAAGCAGCTCATCAACACTGCCACAGAGTCAAACTAAGTTGAGAAAAGGAGTCGTTTGCAGCAGGTATATCCAGAATTTCAGCTTTCACGTAGAGAAGAAAATTAGGGGAAACTGGAATTGCATTTACTGTCCATGTGTGAGAACAAAGAGAACCTGTCTCCTCACCTGCTCCCTCCCACCTCCATACAATTCATGCTGTCATTTTATATATTTGGTTTGCTTATGCAGATAATAAAAGGAAGATACTGATCTCTTGTTCTGTTTCCTCTTTTGTCGTTTAATATAATTTTAGCTCTAACAGCTGGCCACATTTGACCAGTGTCTAGAACTACAGGCTTCTCTTATACCTGGAGCTAAAAGCACAATTTGTTACAATCTGTTACCCTCTTCTGAAGTCAGTTATTCTACTGGGAAAGGAGTAGTTTGCTCCTAGCTCCCATTCACTCTCTAGTCCTCCACAGAATTGCATCATGTTAAAACCAGGAAGGTCTTAGAAAATAAAAGCTATCACTTAGAGTGCTCACTATAGAGCAGGCATTATTCTAAAAGCCATGCATATATATTAACACATTTAATCCTTACAACTTTAGGGTAGGTTCTATCCTCATTATAAAGGTCAGGTAACTGAGGCACATAGTGGTTAGGTTAAATTGTCCAGTGTCACACAGGAAGTATTCCAGGATTGGAACAGAGGTCATCTGGCACCAAAATCCCCTTAACCTCCATGCTCTGCCTCTCAGTCATCACATGTACATCCGGTCCTCTTACAAACCACCAAGCACCATTCTTACTGTAGAAAAATTAGAAAATTTTATACTTTTGTCATCTAAAAAATCATTTATTGAAGAAAAGAAGAACAAACACTGGGTCCCTAAGACAAGGAAGATGGTAACTAGAAGGAATGACAGAATTTTTCTCTTTTTTACCCTTTCTCCAAATAGGGTCTGTTTCATAAGGTCAGGCATGAGTGTGCCAGTACAGGAAGATGAGGTATTTCTTAGTTCACCCTCAGTTAACAAGCTTTTTTCCTTTAATCTTTTAGGTGGGATAATACAGTTTTAGGATTTTTTTGTGCCCTCATAGACATTTTCATGCAAAGTTGGGAAAAGCTATGTCAGACACTGATAACCTAATACCATTTCAAACATTACAGTTTTCTATCATTAGGCCAATGACAGGGTCTGCGAAAGCCAGTGAAATATATGGTGTACACTGACCTTCCCACCCCTCTCCTACCCCTGAGCCTCTTCCGCAAAGGTTATAGACACACTAACCTGGGAATCACAGAGGTCAAATGGGGATAAATTGCTACAAACAGCCACTGTTTTAAAATGCATTAATTTGAGGTTAATTCGAAGGATGAGTTTTGTCATAAGGACAAACACTTCCTCTAACCTGAAGGAAAGATCATTCAGAGCCTATAATTCAAGGTGACAGAGAAGACCTAGTGTCACTCAGTTCTTTTCATGGTTGCTGGTATAATTATCTTTATTTATATGGGCTTTTTACAATTTTCTTCCTGAAAATATCAATTCAATAAAAAGGAATGCTGAGAGCGCAGAATGTGATCTGGGTTATAAATTAACAGCTCATACTAGTAAATGATGAGAATCATTCATTAATGAACTAAATACAATGGACCAAAAAATGCATTTTACTTCTTCCAAGTCATTTGGTGAAATGTTACAGCTTAATTAAGTGTAGCCTGTGAAAGAATATTCTCTAAAAAAAATTTTGACTTGATTCTTCAGTAACTGAAGTGCACTGTTCAGTTTCCAGGGGTCATAAAACCTGTCCTTTATGCTCCTGCTACTAACAGTTTTGTACTTGCAACTACAAGTTACTAAAAATATTGAAGGAATTAGCACAGGGTTACCACAGGCTCTTGGAGCCAATATCCTATGCCCAGAAATTGCTGTCGGTTTTGAAACAGCCCCAAACGGCTGAGTCAGTTGTTCAGTGCATGTCTGCTGGGGAGCAATGATCGTGCTGTGCCAGATTTGGCAGGTGTAGTCCCCATATTCCAGAAGAGGAAAGGAAGCTCTCTAAAAATATATTTCTTCCTTATTCACACAGGCACTTTACTCTGGAAATGAATGCGTTACTACCAATGGTAGGGTGTGTGAGTATTCGTTTGTCTTTTGCTCCGTTCCTTGTTCCCAAAACAGGTTTGTATTTATGTGATATTTTAGGATGGAGCACCTAACCTGAGGCTTGGAACATAGTACCCAGCAGATGCTGGAGCAATGAATGATTCAGCAAAGCAACTCAGAATCTCTTTCCCAGGAATTATATTGCAAAATACTCAAAGCCCAAAGTCATTCGTTTGTTTTTAAGTACCGGTATATTTCTTGTACCTTTCTATTTGTCTCCCTAATGCTCATCTTTATCTAGATATTGGACAGTTGTTTATGAAAGCACAACTTTCTTTGCCAACATAGCCCTCCCCCCCGCTTCTGTCTTTCTGAGCTTTCTCCTATGTGAATCTCCCTAAGATCCTTCTCACTATCTTTGCTCAAGCCATTACCGCCTTCTCAGATGACCTCCTGAACAATCATTTACAACAATCTGAATCATTTAAGTCCCAGTTCAAAATTCACCTCTTGTGAGACCCTTTTCCCAGCAGCCAGCCATCCCTCCCCACTTATCTTCACCCCTCAACACATACACACTAGGTCTGTGCTCGTCGCCCTGAAATTTCTCGTCTCCCTTCTTTATGGTTGTTCTCCAGCTGCTTAGGGTGCACCTATATTTTATCTCTCCTTAATTATAAATACCTTCAGGAAAGCACCTGTTCCATCTTCCGGACACATTCCCTTCCACTGCCCCATAGGACCAATTTCCCCACGTCATATAAAGTAAGAACTCAGTGAATGCTTCACAGTTCAAAGATCACACACTTCACAACGTATCAGCTAAAGCACAAAGCAGTATTTTGTTATTGGCAGTTCTTTGGGCAATCTATACAGCCCTCTACATCTGGTTTCATAAACACACATCTTACTGCAGTCACAACCCACTCTTTGGTGATATATTCTAAATGTCGATCTTCTATAAGCTCATCCTAACAGGACCTCATGAGTAATTTTATGTCAAAGAAATGTGTGTATGTGTTTTTCTTTCTATGTCTAGAGCTTCCTTCTGCTTGTCCAACCTAACAGTAGACTCTTCAAGAGAAACGTGTCACTTCAAAAAACCATCTTTACTCTGGGGGAAAAACAACTTTTGTATTTTATCATTGTACAGGGTAAAAAATATCAACCACTGTCCTGCTCCAACTTCTCAAATGATAATGCTAAAGGAACTCGGGAAGAGCTCTGTAAGGCAGGGTGGAGTGTTCAGCTTTTCTTCTAGTGCATGGGCAGCCACTGGAGTGCTTTAAGCAGGGTGAGGCTTTCTTAAAGATCACTCAGGCTTCAGGGTGGAGAGCTGCTCACAGGGAAGAGGAGGACTGCAGGAGGAGGCTATAGAGCAGTCCCCCTAAGGGTGGCCTGGACCATATCAATCTTTAAGAGCATACTGCAAAATAACTGTAAAGAAAATAGGTGGATAATTACAAATAGGAAATCAAATGCATCTTTTTGCAGTGCAGTCTTGTGAAAAGACAACAGAAGTTGACTCAATAAGCACAGAACCCTGGGGCATTCCTGGGTTGCTGTGAGGGAGAGCGCTGAGAGATGTGCACAGGCATCTAACAGAGCAGGTACTACTGCTACTGCGCCCTTATGTTTCTCCTATGTCACTGCTTTGCATGGGGCTCAGGAGAGCCCCCCCACATATTGGAAGAAGTGCTCTTGGCTGTATGTCAGGACTTCTCCTGGAGCTATACCAAGCTGAGAAGGCTAATTAGAGTCTACCTGAGACACCTGCATCTCATGTACCTGCTGATACCACAGGAGCTGAGTGGCTTAGGACAAGTTCATCTGTGGTCATGAAGCCGTGCTTTCAGCACTCTTCAACCTGTTAAGTAAATGATCCAAGATTTGACCCAACATATGTGGGGAAACTATTTTACAAAGGCGAGGGGATGGGAAATAATATTTATTGATGTCCTCTGTGTCAAGCTGTGGTAGTTATTTTATATTTTATGTTCATTGACTCATTTATTTTTTCCATCAGGCTAGCAGAGTAGTTATGACCATCTCCAATTTATAGGAAAGTAAACTGAAGCCCAGAAAAGACAGGGCCATACAGGCAATGAGAGGAGGACTTGAATTTTATTTCAAATCTCATGTTTTAAGAAAGCCATGTACTTAATATAGCTTTGATTTCTCTAAAAGAACAGGGAAAAGTTGACGTTTTAAAAACTGAACAAAAAATAAATAAATAAAAATAAAGAGTGAACAATTGTGCCTTAAAATAGCATAGCTTTATTTTTGGTTTTATAAAAGAAATACATGTTTAATGTAGAATGTTTAAATAATACAAATGTGTTAACTCTCCCTTCCAGGCAATACTCAACTCAGGTGGAAATCCCTGAGCTTTGGATCCACTTACTTGCTTACTACACTTCCTACACTCCCAGCACTCTGTTGTACTTTCGACAAGTTAATTAACCTCTCCATGCTTCAGTTTCCTCACCTGTCAATAACAGCCCCTACCATAGCAAGAACATAAGAATTCAATGAGGCAGTACTTGTAAAGAACTTCAGAGAGCACCTGGCACTAACTAAATATTTGTATAAAAATATTTTTTGAAATGATACAAATGAACTTATTTACAAAACAGAAACAGACTCACAGACTTGGAGAACAAACTTATAGTTACCAAAGGGGAAAGGGGTGGGGAGGGATAAATTAGGAGCTTGGGTTGAATAGATACACACTACTATATATAAAATAAACAACAAGGTCCTACTGTATAGCACAGGGAACTATATTCAATATCTTGTAATAACCTATAATGGAAAAGAATCTGAAAAACAATATATGTGTGTGTATAACTGAATCACTTTGCTGTACACCAGAAACTAACGCAACATTGTAAGTCAACTATACTTCAATTTAAAAAATTTGAAAAATAAGTATTATTCAAGCCCTATACTTGTGCCTCATCATTCAACAGATAAGAAAATACAGCTCAAATTCCAACTCTTGAACCTGTTTTTTTTCCTGTAACTGTTTTCACCAAGTATTTGTACAGTCAGTGCCTGTGGACAGTTAACATTGTTCTCTATTCCGAAAACAGGGATTTGGTAGCTGGGGTTGATTTCAGAGATCGCTGAGTTTAAGCTTCTCATTTTATGGGAGAGAAGACTAAGGTGAAGTGGCTTTCAGAGGGCACAAGGCTCATTCATGACAGCACTTCATTTGCCAACCCAGTGCTCTTTCCACACATTCTCAGAAAATACCAGAAAACTTGAGCATTGTTAAAATTACCTGAGGGAAAAAAGGGTCAGCAAAACTGTGTGAGCACAGGGGATGCTGATTAAACCACTGTTCTTATTCAAAACAGACCTCGTTATTTTCTGACCAGAGTTGGATTCTACTCCTTAGAGTGAACTACTGTGCCTTCTCCTTGGATAAAATTACCATGAGTCTCAGAAAAACGCCTCTAATTGCTCAATGAGTGGCAGGAAGAGTTGCAGAATGTTATTGCCTTAGTGTCACCTGGGGAGAGTGTCTTCAATTTTATGTTTCCAGTGGGCGAGTAAGATGATTGTTACTGTTACAACAAACGTGGGGATATCGTGGGATAGACGGAAAATACGCATGCTTCTTTCTAGGGTTAAGTGACATTGCAAAGAAATTTCTCACTTCCGCTGTGGATGCTTCAGGCTACACCTCCACCCTCTGGAGATGAAGTTCACTCTCTTTGCCCTCACGGGTAGTTCAGGAGGATGTTTTGAGATGTGGTGAAACAGTAAAGTCAAGGATATGAACCACTCAGTGGTTCACATTCAAAACCTCAGACATACAGTCTAGTCCTAAAGATACAAACAGATCAAAACCAGCATGATCTTTCTTGGGAGATGATTCCTGCTTTTTTGCCTTCTTCCCTTTGACAAACATGATGTGCGGCTGGGAAGAGCCATTTTCATAAATGTTTCATTCCCCTTGCTTCAGGCATAGCGTCGCTGGAGCAGGAATTATGGCCAGCTTGGCTGACACACATCTTTCCATGAGCATATCCTTTCTCATTTGTAGTCACAGTGGCGCCTCCAGTGGAAATGACTGGGTGAAAAGAGCTCCTATGTCTGCTGACCAAGCCTTTGCCTGCGAGTTTACCAGGCAGTGTATTTATGTTCTCTTCTCAAAGCCAAGATGAACAGGGTTTTCTTTCCTTCCTGCTTGGTTGCAAACATAGGGAAATCCTACTGCTGCTGACTTTGATTCCCATTTAATGATTCCCCTTTCAAGCACTATTTCCATTGCACCATACTTGAAAAATAAATTATGGTTAGTAATTTTTAAAATGGTGAACAACTTTCATGGTTGCTGAGTGATAATATTCATCACTGTTGCTGATCAGGAGAATCTGTTTGTGGGTATTTCCTACTGCCGCTGTAATCACAGCACTGCAGGGGACGAGGAGAAAAGAACGTGCTGTAGCCCCAAACATATACATCCCCTCTGACAGTCCGGTTAATAGATCCTGGAATTCCTCTCCCTTACACATTCCTACTTTGTAACATAAAACCATCCACAGAAGCCCCTACATTTATTGAAAGGCCCTCATAAAATATTTCCGTAATGCTTAGAAATGTAGAAGTCGCTGAAGTGGAAAAATGGAGTCATCCTTAAAAGGAAGCCCTCAATGTGAGATAAGGCAAAAAGCGTCAACCCTGAGAGGATTGCACTTGTGAGGATTCTGCTTCTCCTGAGGCCCCAGCGCACTGGTGGCACCCCTGCCCACCCAGTCACCCAGCTCAAAACCCTCCTCTTCTTCACCTCCCTCCACTTCATCACCAACACAATCAAGTTCTACCTCTTAAAATACTTCCTAAATGCAGCCCCTCATCCCTAACCTGTCACAGTCTGAATTCAAATCATTATTTCATCCCCTCATCCCTAACCTGTCACAGCCTTGATTCAAATCATTAGTTCTCGTGGTTCTCAAAGTGGGGCTCCCAGACCAGTAACATCAGCATCACCTGAGAACTGTTTGGAAATGCAAATTCTCAGGCCCCACCCAGACTCTGGGGTAGCTCTCTTGGACGTTCTGATGGCTTCCAGTCTGAGAACTACTACTTTATTGCAACAGCATCCTAGCTTATCTCCCTGTCCCCCGTCTTGCCTCCCTCCCTGTCAGTGCACCTTCCCTTAATGATCTTCCTAAATGCAAATACGCTTCTGCCAATTCCCCTGCTTAAAACCTGTCGGTGGTTCCCTCTTGCCCTCTGGATGAAATCCCAATTTCCTAGAACAGCATTCAAGGCCCTCCCTAATCAATAAGTCTCCTCCCCTTCTGTTGATACCCCCCACCAAGTGCCCTAGGATCCAGGTATACCAGACAGCTGCCCTGAACTTGCCTATTGAGGTGCACGCTGCCACCTCAGCCGGGGAAGATGTGGAGAGGGGAGGGAAGGTTTCACAGAGGCAGAGTTCCTTGCCTGGGTCTTAAAAGAAAGGAGATGAAAGCCACTCCAGGTACGATCTTGGTGGGTACAGAGGTCACTGAGGCACTTCTGTGCACATAGGCTTATCTATTGTTGTAGGATCAGTGGCCTCTGGGTTCTAGAATCAGAGATGCTTTTGCAGGGGCAGAAGATCATGTCAACAAATACTGAAGCTGGTGGAACAGGAGCCCTGGCACCAATGGCTTCTTCAGGCTATGGCTTTCATCCACAAACAATTGTTAGCAATATCCATGTGACAGTAAAAAAGCAAAGATAAAATATATTTTGGAAGACTTTTTGGTGACTAGGAACCACTGCAATGTGTTGTTATTTTTCAGAAGATGTATTAAGGGTCAATCAAAGATGAGAAATAGGAGGTATAGCACTGTTGATAGCTTGTCAACATGAGACAGAGCTGGCTGCAAGCCCACGGGCAATGAGTAACTTCCCTGTGCCTTGGTTTTCTCATTTGTAAAATGGGGATAGTAGTAGGACCTACCTTACAAAATTGCAGTGAATAGGAAATGAAATTTTGAATGTAGAGTACTTAGCATAGCTTGCCACACAGTAAGCACTCAAAAATACGTAACCACTATTATCACCAATATAAATTCTTGATATTTTAAGAGCCTATCAATGCCGCACAGTATGTATTTGGAGAAAAAGCATCTACATGGGACATAACATGTTCTGGAAATCATGAGAGCATAACAAGATTCAAACCACTCATATGGATTCAGTCTTTGCACCTGTCCCCCTGCAATTCATTCCAAATAGTAGATCCATTAGAGGCCCTCATTGGTGAAGGTACCCAAGTCCCAAATAACTTGTTCCAAGAATTTGAGAAGATCATGAGCAGAGATTTCGCCAAGTTTTATACAACTTACCCAAGATGGGGGCACGGGTGGGAATATTATCTGATAAGATCTAGCTCACAAAATGAAACTTCATGCACAGCATTATCTCAATAGCTAGGTTTCCTTTTGAACAATGATAGTATTATTTATCAGTTTTTGATGATAATTCCCATACCTTGTGGACTGGATTGTCACTAGCTGACAAAACTGGGGGTGCTTCAACAAGACAGAAGGATACTGTTCTCACTTCTGCATTCTGTCCAAGTTCCTCTAATGCTTGGTACACGTGCCTAGCTTGACAAGGTATTTATGGCACAATCCAAATCAAAGAACCTCACCCTGGCTTCCCTAGTGGTGCAGTGGTTAAGAATCTGCCTGTCAGTCCAGGGGACACGGGTTTGAGCCCTGGTCCAGGAAGATCCCACATGCCACGGAGCAACTAAGCCCATGAGCCACAACTACTGAGCCTGTGCTCTAGAGCCCTTGAGCCACAACTACTGAAGCCCGTGCACCCAGAGCCCGTGCTCTGCAACAAAAGAAGCCACCACAATGAGAAGCCCGCGCACTGCAACAAAGAGTAGCCTCCGCTCACCGCAACTAGAGAAAGCCTGCACGCAGCAACAAAGACAAAACACAGCCAAAAATAAATAAATAAAATAAATTTAATTTAAAAAAAAAAAGAACATCACCCCTCTGCTGTTCTAACAGCATATCTTACAAACAAATTCTTGTAGCAATTTGTCATGGTGGAGATTCTAAGTTTCTTCCAAGCTTTCTAAGTTTACTCCATTCATTTTAGAATATAAGTTTCAAATTTTGGAATCTATAATTTGGTGATTGAGAGACGTAGGTAATGGAAACTGAACTGAAGCCACTAATTCATATAAATGGGGCTATCAACAAGAGAACTCATGATTGTTTTTAGTGAGAATTATAGGAGCTATAATGAAAGTAATGACCTAGAGGCAATTCTGTCCCCATCATCTCAGGAACTGCTTAGGGGTCTTTGCGTGATTAGCAAATGTTTATTACAAATTTCCATCTAGCCCTAATTGGCTCAAATAACACATTTGGCTTCTCAGTAGGATTTGGATTGCCGCAAACAAAAAAGAAAGTTATGGATTTATAGCTGAAGTAGCCTGACTTTGAATGAAAGGGTTTCTAACACACTCATGTACCTTCTCTATGTCCATGGTAACAACTACATTTATGGAATGCCAAATCTGTTCTCAATACCATGTTAAATCCTTCTATGGGTCCTCTCTTTTACTCTTTATAGCAAACCTACAAGGAGGCCGCTATTAACATTAGCACTCTATAAATGAGGAAAGTGATGTTTAGAGAGTTTTAACTTGCCCAAGTGCAACAGCTGGTCAGTGTCGGGAAGCAATAGTCAGACTGGGCTGCCTGACCCACGGAGCCCATGCTTTGACTCACAGGGCTCTGCTGACGCCATATTGACTCTGAAAGCCTAGGTTTCTGAGCACTTCTTGGGATATTACAGTTCTTTTCACTGATCATCTTTCTCTCCTTTCTTTAGTTGCTAAGGAAGTCAGGACCACTTTTCAGTGCTTCCTGGGGAAAGGCCATTTAGCACAGAGGAGAACGGCTCAGCTCTGATCACTCAGATACATGCCCATGTCCCAGCTCCTCCACTTAACTGTCATGAACGTAGCCAGTGATTTCAGCTCTCAAAGTCCTGTTTCCTCATCTAGAAAACAGTAACAAGAGTACCTGCTTAGTGTTAATGTGAGGACTAAATTAGATGAATTAATGTGTGTTGTCTTATCAGTAGGCTGGTGGTGGTGATGCTTTTGATGAAAAGATGTCAGTGTTGCACAGTAAGCATAAGCATCGTTTTATAAAAAGCTTGTCTGGTGTTATATGCTTATGTACACCCACACTAGGTCACCATGTAAAATATGTTTCTTACAGTCAGTTGGGGCTGAAGTTTGAAAGTCACTGCACTAACCCCTCCTTCCTCGCACCCTGTCCTCTGAGATCTCTGAGGTCCCTTTCCACCCTTTTTGTTCCTCTTGCAATGACAAGTGGAATGCCCCTTTCCTTGGGATTTTAGCTTCCTGGCAGAGACATTAGGCATATACTCATCACAAGAAAATAAACTCTTCTTCAATGGCCCTTTCTGACTTGGGAAAAAGAAACCTAGAACTTATTCACTTCAAAGTGTTTTAAGTTAAGTGCCAGAAATTTAGTCTGACTCTCAAATGCTGCCCCTGGCAATTCTGAACATAGAAGAAAGTCCAGAACAGTCCTCTGACCAGGTGGTTTGCTAATAACTAAGTATCCACAAAATTTCCTAAGTGAGAGTGTCTGGTGATTGGGATCACTCACCTCAACCTGTTTGTTTATTGGTTTTCCTGTGTTTATTCCATTCTCCCAACCCCTTCTTACTTATTCCTTTACCTCCTCAAACCCTTCTATTCTTCCTTCCAGCCAGATAACTTACTGGAACACAAAATGCTGATTTACAACTCTTCAGCATGTATTTTTAATGACAATTACACAAAACCAACGTCCTTTAATCAATTTAAATTAGCGCAACTCTTCAGTAGTTGAATGGTCATCAAAACAGTAGTTTGGATAACAACTGTTTCCACTTTCAATCTGCCATTAATCCATCATTGGGGCATTAAGCTTGCACTGAATTTCCCAAGCTCAAGCAGCACCTCTACATAGTGACTTACGGGGCTGCCCTTTGATTTGCTAACCATGCAGGCTGACAGTAGAATAGACATAACATTCAGAAGGCATCCTCACAGAAGCAAGCAGCTCTGTTAACAACCTGAAACACTGGCACAGTCATTCCGAGCCAGTAGCACCATTATGTACTCAGAACAAGATGAATGGTATAGTATATGAGGCCAAGCAGAATCCCTTTCAATACAGGATGAAAAAGACACCTGATTTACCATGAATGCAGGAGACAACTGTCATCCTGTGATACAGAGTTACTTTTCTTCACTGCAGACTACCAGGAAATGTTTCAATCATGTTATCCGGGTTTTTCACTTTTACCATAATAATTATTATTGACAGATTCATTTGGGGTAAGAAATGGTCTTTCAGAAAAACACTGGGGGATTGCAGCAGAGCCCAGGGTATGGGAGCAGGTGTGCATTATAAAGCAATATGTGTCATAATGAGAAAAGCATTCTTCCCTATCCTATTAATTGTTGTCACTACCTGATAATCAAGAATTACTGACCCCTCCCGCCCTCCAGCTAGCAGTTATTTGTGTATTGTAATGCACCATGGCCCAAACACAAACTCAACTCAATGTAATGTTGAAAGCCAGTGTTTTAGTAATATTAATCTGAACTTTACCTATTTCCTCTACATTGCCTATAACACAACTTGTGAATAAAACATAAATTCCTTCCAACAGGTGAATGGTTGAGTAAATGATACAATGCAATTAATAAATTATTGCACAGAAATTTTCATGGTTAACTATAAAGATGATTTTAAAATATGGAAAATGCTTTAGACATGAGGTTAAATAATAAACGTGGAATACAAAACTGTCAGAACACTAAGATTACAGATATGTAAACATGCAACTGGATGTAGAGAAGGAAAAGGCAAGCTGTTGTATTGACAGGGAGGATGATAAGCAATTTCTTTTTTTTTTCCTTTGGAAAATACCTTTTAATGTTCCTATGATATTCTTATAATAAAAGTTATTTTAAAATCAAAGCCCACCTCTTATGAGAAAGTTAGTTACTCCTTACTGTGAAATCCATAAAATTAAACCTGCATGTGACAAATGCTGAAACGTTTTTTTTTCAGGTTCAAAAATAGTGTTGGAATCTGCCAAGGAATCAGCTCACATTATTCAGTGTCAGACACATTTACACTCAGATGTATTAGTAATTCCTTTGGTTGACTTTTCCTTGCCTTTGTCATGGCAACGGTTTCCACTGTCATTGGTACCTCTAGGGCCCAGCCTCCTTCACATATTTTTAGGCCGTTCCTCTTCTAATAAAGCAATTAATACTGTGGCATATCTGTATCAGAAGCCCCAGTGACCTGTTCTGTCTCTTGGTTTCCATCCTTTCTGCTTTTGTGGTTGCTTCTGTTTCTCTTTGTGGTGCTTCTCTTTACCAATTCTTATAAGCCTCCTTACTGTTTTTAATTATAGCCTATTGAGATTATTTAAAGTTTCTTTTTTTCACACATATTCCATGTGTATCAAATGACCATCTCTCTATCATCAGTAAAATAGCACATTTTCATTAATGATCACTTTGGACCATTGCCATAGAAGAGGATCGATAAGAGAGAAGGAATAATTTAGAGTGATTCTAGACTGATAATCACAGGACTGTATAGTCTGAACTTGCACACCTTCAGTCACAGGAGTTCACAGCAGCAAAAGATATGCCCTTGCATTTTCTGACAACTGGAATCATCTAAATGTCTTTTCTAATGAAGAGTAAGGATATTGGCATCCTTTTCTCAAGTCAAATTAATTTTTTCATAGTAATGACCTATGTAGCGGGGTTGCTATGAAATAGACTTATACTGCTGAATAGAGAATAAATGTATACACTTTCTGTTAAGCAATAACCACTATCAAAAGCCTTATCAACGTTTACTCCCTCTGGCTCTACAGTTCTTATAGGAATCTTTTCTAAGGAAATAATCTAAGATGTAGGAAAAAATAAGGTATATTGTTTATTGCAAAGTTGTTTATAATAGCAAAAACAGTGAAAGCCATCTAAATGTCTAAGAGTAGGAAAAAATACGTGGTAACAACAAGGTAAAATATGTATCTACAGCAATCATGTTTGTCTTATCTACCTTATATCTACATAATCTACCATAATATCTATAAATATCTGTTGTGTATAAGTAGGTGAGCAGAGGGACAAACGAATATGTGTGCTAAAAACAATGGAAAGTAATGCATTAAATTTTTAAGAATGGCTGTTTTTGAGAGATAACTTTTCGTGTTTTCTAAGTTATGCTTAATTGCATTTTCCATCTTATTAACTTTTAAAGACTTTGTGGAGAAAATAAACAAATGGGACCTAATGAAACTTAAAAGCTTTTTTGCATAGCAAAGGAACCCATAAACAAGATGAAAAGACAACCCTCAGAATGGGAGAAAATATTTGCAAATGATGCAATTGACAAAGGATTAATCTCCAAAATATACAAGCAGCTCATGCAGCTCAATATCAAAAAAACAAACAACCCAATCCAAAAATGGGCAGAAGACCTAAATAGACATTGCTCCAAAGAAGATATGCAGATTGCCAACAAACACATGAAAGGATGTTCAACATCACTAATCATTAGAGAAATGCAAATCAAAACTACAACGAGGTATCACCTCACACCAGTCAGAATGGCCATCATCAAAAAATCTACAAACAATAAATGCTGGAGAGGGTGTGGAGAAAAGGGAACCCTCCTGCACTGTTGGTGGGAATGTAAATTGATACAGCCACTATGGAGAACAGTATGGAGGTTCCTTAAAGAACTAAAAATAGAACTACCATATGACCCAGCAATCCCACTGCTGGGCATATACCCTGAGAAAACCATAATTCAAAAAGAGTCATGTACCAAAATGTTCATTGCAGCTCTATTTACAATAGGCAGGACGTGGAAGCAGCCTAAGTGTCCATCGACAGATGAATGGATAAAGAAGATGTGGTACATATATACAATGGAATATTACCCAGCCATAAAAAGAAACAAAATTGAGTTATTTGTAGTGAGGTGGATGGACCTAGAGACTGTCATACAGAGTGAAGTAAGTCAGAAAGAGAAAAACAAATACCATATGCTAACACATACATATGGAATCTAAAAAAAAAATAATTCTGAAGAACCTAGCGGCAGGACAGGAATAAAGATTCAGCCATAGAGAATGGACTTGAGGACACGGGGAGGGGGAAGAGTAAGCTGGGACAAAGTGAGAGAGTGGCATGGACATATATATATATATACACTACCAAATGTAAAATAGATAGCTAGTGGGAAGCAGCCGCATAGCACAGGGAGATCAGCTTGGTGTTTGGTGACCACCTAGAGAGGTGGGATAGGGAGGGTGGGAGGGAGACGCAAGAGGGAGGGGATATGGGGATATATGTATACATACAGCTGATTCACTCTGTTATAAAGCAGAAACTAACACACCATTGTAAAGCAATTATACTCCAATAAAGATGTTAAAAATAAATAAATAAAGACTTTGTGGAGAAGTTGAAATAATCTTAGGTTTACACCTTTCCTATGGAGACAATACAGAACAAATCTATACCCTTTATATATAGAACCCTTCAAACAGTGAGGGTCCATTCCATTGATTTCAAACAGACATCATATGACGTGAATTCCCAACCCCACGTACAGCTTTCTTCATGTGCTTCATGCTACAGGATCACATGTTAGATGGAAAAGCTACGTAAACTTCAGAACTCTGTATACCGATGAGAATTCTGTACCCTAAAATTACTTTTATTATTTTATAAGTTATATTCCTAAGGCACAGATCAGACCATTTCCCCATTCAAAAAATCTCCTTGCCAAAAAAAAAGAAAAAAATCTGACGGATAAAACTCAACCCCAGAGTCTGGCATTCAAGGCCTTCAAAACATGGTTCTGCAGTATATCTCCAACTTCATGTCCCATCACAATATTACCCAAACTACATGCACAAGCCTCGCCAGATTATTTGCCACTTGCTGTGTACACAATGCCGTGTCTTGCTTTTCTGCCCATTCTCACACTGTGCCCTTAGCTTGAAATGCTCTTTTTCCCTTTCCTCTTATCAAAATCCTTCAACACCAACTCAAATACCACCTTCTCTGGGCCATGAAGTTACAATCAATGATGAAAATCACGTGTGCTGAATACTAAAGATTAAAGCCCTTTTATATTTTCAAATACTCAGGCATTTTAGTTTCTGCTATCAAATCAATCAAAAATCAAAGCATCAGTTACTCACTGGCCTTCTGATTAGGATATACTGTGAGCAAGTCTCATTAACAAGAGACAGCCCTTTACCTGGCAGAGAGATTCACTCAACTCCATCCTAACACAGAACTGTGTGTGTGTGTGTGTGTATGAGACAGAGAGAGAGAGAGAGAGAGAGAGAGAGAGAGAGACATGGGGTTTCGATTCAAGATTAATGTAACCAGCACTCAGCATGTGTGTGTGCATGTGTGTATTGGGGAATGAGGGAGAGTAACACATACTGAAGAGAAGAAATTTCTGGGATTGTGGAACCACTGATAACATTTTTTAAAAGTTCCAGAATTGAAGCTTGGATCACTGGTGGTGAGGGGAGAGAGTAGCAATTTTCTAGCCTGGAAGGTTGGCCAAGAATAGCATGTGAGGGAAAAAAACGAACTTCAAAGCACATTTGTTTCCACCTTTTAAGGCATAATAGGAAAATTCACCAAAAGATGACATTTTAAAATGTTTCTCCTTTCTAATGGTTGCTCAATACTAGCCTTCATCCTGCCAATGAGCACACACAGGAGATAAAACCCACCAAACCAGAAAAACACCAACTGTCAAAAGAGACTGACACACGGCAACTTGAGTTAATTCAGGCACAGAAGCGCCTTCACCGAAGCACCATGTTCTCTTCTCTCCCTTCTCCTGGGGGTGACACTTCAGCACAGCCAACAATTCTCTCTGGCCTTGCAATCAGCTCTCTGCAGTCTTTTAAAGTACTTATTACATTTCCATTTTTAAGTACCCAAATTTCCATCCTCATCAATAAAGACCATATATAACACTCCCCCTCCAATTTGTATGAAAATTCACTCAACCAGTTCTTTCCCAGTAAAAACAGAGTGTACTTTCCCTCACTTTGTATGTCACTAATTTCCTCAATAAGCTCTAACAGAATTACACCTGTATTTCACCCCAATGCCTTTTTCCACTAATTCATTGGAGGACTGCTAGTTCAAACTATTTCAAGGGTCCAGACAATTGATTGATGCTGACTGGTATTACGCCATCTCTCCAGAAGAGTGAACAAAAAGAAATGGGATTAAATCACTTCTGAGAGGAAATTCTGAGACAGAAGGAAAAAGCTTCATGTGTATGAATCAAACGTTACAAGAATTTCTGTGAAGGTTATAGAACAGCAATCATCAAAGTCCTTTAAAAAGGAGTTAAGTCTATTTTTAAAGCCGCAACCCCCTTGGAAGAAGTGATCGTGAATGAAAGACCTCTTGATGCCTTTTTCTTCACAAAAATTCTATGATTAACAAATATTACAGCAGCAGACTCTGTAAACTGCCTACCTGATATTCATTCTTCCCCTTTCTGGCCAACAGACTCCTCTCATGCCACTAGAGATGGCCATATAACCTGGCCAATGAGATGTAGGCCAAAGTGACCGGAAGGTGTTTCTGAGAAAGTTTCTCAAAAAGTAACCACACTCGGGACTTCCCTGGTGGTGCAGTGGTTAAGAATCTGCCTGCCAATGCAGGGGACACAGGTTCGAGCCCTGGTCCAGGAAGGTCCCACATGCTGCGGAGCAAATAAGCCCGTGCACCACAACTACTGAGCCTGCACTCTAGAGCCCACAAGCCACAACTACTGAAGCCCATGTGCCCTAGGGCCCACGTGCTGCAACCACTGAGCCCGTGTGCTGCAACTACTGAGCCCACATGCTGCAACTACTGAAGCTCATGAACCTAGAGCCTGTGCTCTGCAACAAGAGAAGCCACCACATTGAGAAGCCTGCACACCACAACAAAGAGTAGCCCCTGCTCGCCACAACTAGAGAAAGCCTGCACACAGCAACAAAGACCCAAAATAGCCAAAAAAAAAAAAAAGTAACCACACTCAGCTGACCTTTTACCCTTTGACCTTTGCTCTTTACCCTTTCGCATCTTCTGACTGAAAGGCAAACTCAAAGCCTAGAGATACATCATCATCTTGCAAATGTGAAGCCACACACTAAACACAGCAGAGGAGGACAACAGAGGCACCTTGTGCTAGTACTCCAGCCATGGGTGGCCTCTTCTAGACTTACTGTTATAGGACCAAAATAAACCCATTCTTTGGGTAAACCACTGTAATAGGGTTTTCCATTACTTACAGCCAAACTCAAAGCTAACTGATACAATTATACTCCCTCTTTGGTAAAACTGTCTACTTTTGGCTTCTGTGACACATTCTCCTGGTTTTCCTCCTTTCTTACTGGACCTTCCTCTTCTTCTCCTTTTCTGGATCTTCTCTGTTCAGCCTCCTAAGAATACTCCAAGGATCAGTCTTAGCCCCTGCAGTAGCAAAATAATACCTGTAAAGTTGTTCATATCCTAATCCCCAGAATGTGAATATTTCACCTTAGATGACAAAAGGGACTTTGCAGATATGATTAAGGATCTTGAGATGGGAGATTATCCTGGAGTATCCAGATGGGCCCGATAAAATCGCAAGAATCCTTATAAAGGAAAAAGGGAAGCAGGAGACAGAAAAAGTTGTGACAATGTACAAAAGGCCAATAGGCATATGAAAAGATGCTCATCGTTGCTCATTATTAGAGAAATGCAAAGCAAAACTACAGTGAGGTACCACCTCACACCAGTCAGAATAGCCATCATTAAAAAGTCTACAGGGACTTCCCTGGTGGCACAGTGGTTAAGAACCCGCCTGCCAATGCAGGGGATACGGGTTCGATCCCTGGTCCAGGGAGCTCCCACATGCCGCAGAGCAACTAAGCCCGTGCGCCACAACTACTGAGCCTGCGCTCTAGAGCCCACGCGCCACAACTACTGAAGCCCGTGCACCTAGAGCCTATGCTCCGCAACAAGAAAAGCCACCACAATGAGAAGCCCACACACCACAACGAAGAGTAGCCCCGCTCACTGCAACTAGAGAAAGGCTGCGGGCAGCAACAAAGACCCAACGCAGTCAAAAATAAATAAATAATAAATAAATTTTTTTGAAAAAAGTCTACAAATAATAAATGCTGGAGAGGGTGTGGAGAAAAGGGAACCCTCCTGCACTGTTGGGGGGAATGTAAATTGGTGCAGCCACTCTGGAAAACAGTATAGAGGTTTCTCAAAAAATTAAAAATAGAGTTGCTGTATGATCCAGCAATCCCACTCCTGGGCACATACCCAGACAAAACTATAATTCAAAAAGATACATGCACCCAAATGTTCATAGAAGCACTATTTACAATAGCCAAGACATGGAGGCAACCTAAATGTCCATCAACAGATGAACGGATAAAGAAGATGTGGTATACATATACAATGGAATATTGTTCAGCCATTAAAAAGAATGAAATAATGCCATTTGCAGCAACATGGATGGACCTAGAGATTACTATACTAAGCAAAGTAAGTCAGAAAGAGACAGACATCATATGATATCACTTATATGTGAATCTAAAATACGACACAAATAAACATATCTATGAAACAGAAACAGCCTCACAGACATAGAGAACAGACTTGTGGTTGCCAAGGAAGCGGGGAGGAATGGAGGAGGGAAGGATTGGGAGTTTGGGACTAGTAGATGCAGACTATTATATATAGGATGGATAAACACAAGGTCCTACTGTACTGCACCGGGAACTATATTCAACATCCTGTAATAAACCATAATGGAAAAGAATACATATGTATAACTGAGTCATTTGCTATACAGCAGAAATTAACACAACATTGTAAATCAACTATACTTCAATAAAATTAATTAAAGAAAGAAAGAAAAAGGTGTGACAATGGAAACAGAGGTTGGCTGCACTTTGAATATGAGGAAGGGGCCACAAGCAAATGCAAGCAGGTTGCTTTGAGAAGCTAGAAAAGGGAGAAAAACGAATTCTGTCCTAGAGCCTACAGAGAGCGTTCAACCAAAACCTTGATTTGGGTCCAGTAAAACCCAGTTTTGACTTCTGACCTCCAGAACCATAAAATAATAAATCTGTGTTGTTTTAAGCTACTAAGTGTGTAGTAATTTGTTACAGTCACAATAAGACACTAATCCAGGCCCCATTCCTTTATCTATATGCTCTTCCAAAGGAACCCCAAGGCATCCTGTGGCTTTAAAAACCATCTATATTCCAAGACTACCAAATCTTTCTCAGCAAATCTCCCCAGGATTCCAGATTAGTACATCCAAATTACTACTTGTAGGAAGAAGAAACAAGTAGCAGCCCTTTTACAAAATGCAGGCTTATCAAGCCTATTTTTGCCTGAACGTGTTACCTGTTGAATTAGTCTGTAACTTTCTGTGCTCCGTGTGTGTGATGAGGCAGCATCTGATGATAGTGAGGATGTGACAGAGCAGGATACCATCCACTTCACGCATTCATTCTTTCATCCAAATATCATTATTGACCCAACTTACAATGTGCCAGTTGCTATGTCAGTCCCACAAGTGGATAAGGCATGTTCCATCTTGTAGGATATCTCAAACACCACACTGCCATTTGGGGCCCCCTAATATCCTCCACTTCATCCCACACACCAGCATCTGCCCCTCCCCCCCCCAAAAATAAACCATGCTGCTCTCCTTTCCCAGGCTTCTTCATCCCAGTCAACTGCACCATCATCAGTTGCTCATGCCAAAAACCTAAGAGCTTACCTTGCATGCATTCCTCTTCTCCTCACTCCACACATCCAGCCTATAAGCAAATCCTATCAACTCTATCTTAAAAACACACCCAAATGCATTTCTATCTCCCCATCTACTGCTTCTTCTGCAATCCAAACCACCACCATCTCTCACATAGAATATTGCAACCACCTCCAATCATTTATTCTCCACACAGCAACCAGAAGTGCATTTTATGATGTAAATTAGTCCATGTCACTCCCCTCCTTAAAGCCCATCAGTGACATCTCTTCGCACTTAGAATGAGAGTCAATCTCCTTTGCTGGCTTTCAGAGACTTTCTTGCCTCTTCCTAGCTCTCCATCCTTTTCCCTACCTGGCTTGCCATGTGCCAGCCATACTAGCCTTCTTTTGAACATATCAATCTCCATTTTGCATTAGGACATTTCTACCGGCTTTTCTAACTAAAATGCTTTCCCCCTAATCTTCTTTCTCAAACTTTAAGTCTCATCTCAGATGTTACCTCTTCAATGAGTCTTTCCTGACTACCCTATATAAAATAGCCATCCAACTATTCCCCCAAATCATCTCCCTATTTCAATTTTTTGCACAGTATATATTCCTACCTGATATTTTTTCTTTTAGCATGTATCCTGTTTCCCCCCAGGATAATGTAAAAGTTATGAGAGCAGGGACCTTGTCTTTTTCACTGCTATGGGCCCTGATCTTTAAAAATTGTCTGGCAAAACTACCACACAACCCAGCAATCCCACTACTGGGCATATACCCTGAGAAAACCATAATTCAAAAAGAGTCATGTACCACAATGTTCACTGCAGCTCTGTTTACAATAGGCAGGACATGGAAGCAACCTAAGTGTCCATCGACAGACGAATGGATAAAGAAGATGTGGCACATATATACAATGGAATATTACTCAGCCATAAAAAGAAACGAAATTGAGTTATTTGTAGTGAGGTGGATGAACCTAGAGTCTGTCATACAGAGTGAAGTAAGTCAGAAGGAGAAAAACAAATACCGTATGCTAACACATATAATGGAATCTAAAAAAAAAATGGTTCTGAAGAACTTAGGGACAGGACAGGAATAAAGACACAGACATAGAGAATGGACTTGAGGACACGGGGAGGGGGAAGGGTAAGCTGGAACAAAGTGAGACAGTGGCATGGACATATATACACTACCAAATGTAAAATAGATAGCTAGTGGGAAGCAGCCGCATAGCACAGGGAGGTCAGCTCGGTGCTCCCACAGATTCTAGGTATTGCTGTGCTTGGTGCTGGAGCTCCCTGTCCCTCCACACTGTGTACCATGCAGCTGACTCTCTTGGCATGGGTGTTCCCTACCCCATAGCTGAGTTCCAGCAACTGAATTAGCATACTTCAAAGGCCTTTGTCATGAAGAGTATATCTCTCCTTGAAGTGGAAAGTTAAAATGATGCCCTCATTGGACAGAAACACCATTTAAGACCCCACGTAAAATGTTCAATTACTTCACGCCCAATTTTGTATAGATTATTCTAGAATACTATAATAGGGAGCAGGGCTTTTTAATCACATTTAATAGATTCTAAATTGAAAACACTTTAATAAATGAAATCATCAGTTACCTTCATTGCTTCAGAATTTCCACCCTGCAGCTCACAACAAGAGCACCAGTTGCATCTTCTCTCCAGTTCATACTCTCTTGGCACTTGGGTCACACAGTAACACGTGTCTTTTCTATACTGCTTTTTGCTTCGGCATTTGGCCATTTACCACAAAGGAGGTGAGGACAACCAGGTAAAAGATTGAAAAGTAGTTCTGCTACTTTTTTTTCCTCCCCTGCCTCCCCCCAAAAAATTAAATGTCACATGGTCTCTACATCATATATCTTTGCTTTGGGTTCACAGTATAGGGACATTCAGAACAGCCTGGGTGAATTCTGGCCAAACTTAAAAGGTATCAGGATAGTTAGCAATCATGCCTTCAAGCAGATATCAGCCTATTGTTTAAATATGGAGTAAAAAGGCATATGAATAAGGAATATGCTGAAAATCTTGAAAAAACGCATCTATGTTTTAACTGCTAAAATCTCCTGCCTCACTAAATGCAATATGAAAACTTCCAAATGTGGGCCATGTAGCTTTAAGAAAACTGAGGCCCTAAACATAGTAGAAACATGCCAATCACTATCCTCAAAAATAATTCATGTCTATGTTGCTTAGTGCACAAGACATCACTTACGCCCCAAAAGAAATATTAGGCTTTGTGGCGTTGCAGCTCCTCACAGCTGTCAGAAGCCAGTTCCCTTATCAGTCAAGCAGGAGTGTAATTAAAGACAATACCTAGGGCAGCTGTGTTGAAAAAACAAGTCGTTTGTCTTCTCCCTTCCCACACTTCTTCTGCTCACGTAGTTAATCCCAACATAGCATCAGCACCATCGTCAAGGCTTCTCAAAAGGCAGAATAATAGGAAACATATCTGTTTCCCACTATGGATTGTGAGGGATGAAGAAATACTTGCTCTTATCTTGCCATTGCATTATATAAAATGCAAGTAATGTAGGTCTGGAAATTCAAAAGCTCCTGAGATAGGAGACTGTTCTTATTAGAGAATAAGAACAATTATCTTCAGGGATAGAGAGAATCTGGGAAAATGGCTTATACTCAGTGGTATTCTGGAAAATGTTTAACAACAGGCTCTCCAGGGGAAAGCCCTGATTTATAGAATTTTCCAGTTTCTATGGTGTAAATATTCCTACCATGACTGATTTCAAGCTACCAATGTGATATCACTGAACATAGAGTTGGAGAGAGATCTACAGTAGGAAGCCATTACACAGTATTTCCACCACACATACAATAGACATAAATAATCTCAAGAACGTAGATAATAGTAAACTAACTAGAAAGTAGTAAATACTGAGTATTTGTTACCTTTGTTTTTAATACAATTTACTGAAATTTTATACAATTTAATTTTTAACAACAGCTATGTTTATTACCTTGCAGAATTCCTGAAAACAATCACCTCTCACAAGTCAGTACAAACTGACTCCAGCCCACCACTATATATACTATCCTCTGGCTGCCCCATTACCAGAAGCAATAAATAGCTCCCCAGTTAGTTATAACAAGTGAAAGAGAATGCATAGTAACAATATTCATCTTTTCAACAATGGAATTTAGTCATTTCTTTAATAGTTTTCCCAAGATCTAGTTTTCCAGAATGATCTCCCTGAAGCCAGAAGAATCATCTAGGAACATGTTTACATGTTGTTACTAAAACAATGAAAACCCAGGTACTTTTTATAATCATGATGGTTGAGAATGTATTTTTGTAACCCTTTCTTCTTCACATGTATATGACTAAATGCTAATAGGAAATTTTAGCTGAGGCACCAAGACAATCTCAAATTCCAAGTGAAGTGCAAAGCTATGCTGAGAAATTGCAGAAGAGGTGATCAAAACACAGTTACATAGACTTCCACTTCTGGGAGGGTGGAGGTGACATCCTTTTCCCTGTCTTCCCCACTAAGTACAACCAAACACCCTGGACATTACATATAAAACGAATGAAAGAAAATGCTGAAAGTTGGAGAAAAGAAGATAGACAAGCTAGGGAATAACACAGTGGTGAGTTTCCTGGCTTTTCTTTTTGCCTCATAAATCCCAGAGTAGGGGCTGAAGAAGCCAGCCACCCAGAAACCCAGGGCACAGACTAAAAAGTTCCCCAAGAGCCTTTTCTCTCTAGCCAAAGGACCTTGTAAGGATGGAACTTTAATGCCTCTTAACTGTACTGAGGTCAGAATCCTGGTTGTGATATTATACTACAGTTTGGGAAGATGCTATCATTGGGGGAAACTGGGTAAAGGGTACATGGGATCTCTCTGGATTATTTCTTACAACTGCATGTAAATTTATAACTGTATCAAATTTAAAATTTAATTTTAAAAGAGTTACATGTCTCCTACCCCCTCAGCTATATCAGGATACAAAAGGGTCAGAAGTCAGAGATTAGGAGATTTTGGAGAAAGCTGTTGGTGTACCAAGAGATCCAACCCTGCTCCCAAGGTAGTAAACTAAGGGGTGTTTCCCACATCCCTGCAAATCAAAATAGAGGGGCTTTAAGGAGAACACTTAGAGAGTTTGATATTGGGCCTCTAGGGATGGGAATATACAGACTGACTCCCACCTGAAATATCTAAAGGGTGAGACCCAGCTGGCTAGAGACTTTGACAGAAAAGCAAGTGTGAAATGGCTGCATAGGGCAGCCTATGTTCCCAGAGTCTGTGGAACAAAGGATATGTGACTATTTCCTGTGGACCAGATGGGACCATGCACAGGAGCTAACATAGGTCTTCTTAGATATTGTCCAAGAGAGTCACCTGGAGTGGGAAGAAAGACCTTGGCAGGAAGAAACCAGCATACTTATGAATTCCTAAGGGATGAGGGAGCTTTCCTAAACCTCCATGCAGAATAGAAATGCCCATGGCAACGAAGCAGTGCCTTTTCTCTTCTGAGGGATCAAAAACAAAGTCAGCACTTTTAAATTCAGATGCTGTATTATAAAAGACCTTGTTCTATGCTGATAAGAAACTTAATTTTATAAGCTTTCAAATTAAACATAACTGGTTAAACAACCAGGGTGAAAGAGTCAAATAATAAATTTAACTGCATTCTCAAACAAAAGTGACAAATTTCTGTTGGTTTCCTGCTATTCAATATAAAAATAAATAAGTAAAGGTGATTCACTGTTAAATTATTTCATTACTCATTTTAAATGAATACATTAAAGTTTGTCAAGAATCATGAACTGGATTTAGTTAAATAGGAGAAGTCATGAGGCACAGCTAAGTAAAGGAGATAATAATAGTTTAGTCATGATATTTGTGAATCACTTCCAGTAAATCTGATTTTCCAATGAACTCCTGCTTGGTATTCGGATGTTGTTCTTCATAAGCTATAAAAAGCCCAAATGACTTTTAATTATTGAGCTAGGTACCAGAATTCATTGACTCCTTTCTGCAAAAGTTAAAAACAATCTAGACAGGGCTTCCCTGGTGGCGCAGTGGTTGAGAGTCCGCCTGCCGATGCAGGGGACACGGGTTCATGCCCTGTCCGAGAAGATCCCACATGCCGCGGAGCGGCTGGGCCCGTGAGCCATGGCCGCTGAGCCTGCGCGTCCGGAGCCTGTGCTCCGCAACGGGAGAGGCCACAACAGTGAGAGGCCCGCGTACCGGAAAAAAAAAAAAAATCTAGACAATATGACCAAATAGTTGATGGATATTCTCCTTATGGAAGTATTCCAGCTACTAAAGAAAGTATGATAGAATTAGAATCCAACAATATGAAATATTCTCACCAAGAAAATCAAACTTGAATCTGATCAAGCCTCTACATTGAACAACCAGTCTTCAGGGAATAAAGAGAGGCAGAGGAATGGGTTGCACAGCACCACGAGGATGCAAACAGTAAGCAGAGACTGTGGGCATGCTACAGGACAAATGACCAGTTCACTCAACTAAATTGTAAGGGGAAAAGAGAGAGAGCGCCAGGATGAGGATCTAGATTTTAGAAGTCTTAGGGGAACATCAGCAAGTTGCAAAGTATGGTCTGTTATGTTATGTTGAAAAATTTTTCAAGATGACCAGAGAAATATGGACAGGAAATATGAAAAGCTATTTGATGTACTAAGCTTACTATGCTGTATTAGATATTTACTGTTAGTATTGTATATCTTAATGTATAATGTTATTAGTATAAATATTAATAAATTATTGTTAAACTTATGTTAAGAGAAATATGTCAAGAGAGAAAAAGATAAAGTAAATGTGGTACATTCTTAACATACAGGGAATCTGGGTGAAGCATATATGGGAATTCCTTACAACTTGACTGTAAATCAAAAGTTATATTAAAATAAAAAGCTAAAAGAAACAAGCAAAAAAAAAAAAAAAGAACCAAGTCAGCAACACAAGAGAGGATGAACAGAAACCCTAGATTGGAAGGAACACACAGCAGTCAATGCTGTATAACGCTCAAACATGGACTTTCCTCACATTGCCACAAGCTGGGAAACATTCATTATTATCAGTTCTCAAACTGAGCACTCCTGAGGACTTCTGCAAATGGGGATTATAGATAATTTGATTTTTAATCATCACATAAACAGGTCAGAGTCTTCATTACTGAAACACACTTTGAAATTGTTTTTTAATTAACATGATTACAATATAAACAGCAAGAATAAATTCATTAAAATTAAACAATTCAATGAAATCATTATTTTCCCTAAACACATTCTCTGATGTTGTGGTCTTTTATGAGAAGACATACTTTTTTAGGTATCTCTCTTACCTCCTGTACCCTCCTCACACCCCATTCTCTCCAAAGAGGGGAAATTCTAAGTCATAGTCCAAGATACAAATCAGACCACATCTGCTAGTGGGTGAAGCCACCATGCATAAAAGGGTCAGCATATGAGTGCACTTTCTCTCCCCTTTCTCTTGTTTATATGATGCTGAAGTGATAAACTGACCACGTCCTGGCCATGCACTCTCTTAGGAGGAAAAATGATTCTCAGGAAATTTTAAGGGGGGAAGAAGGAGGTTGTAGAAAATTACTATACTATGATCACGTCTTGTTTCGTTCTCATGGTCTCTATTCCATCCTTTTTTAAAAAAAGCATCTTAACTTATTTTTTATTTTGTACCCAATAACTATATCATTCAAATTCTTGAAGTTCTAATTCTGCTAATTATTATTCTGGTGACTCTTACTCCAGGTGAATTGTTTCCATGCGTGTTTTATACTTTTAGATTACAAGCTCACGTTTAGTGGCGTCTATAATTTCCGAGCTAACTAACTAAATAACAAGAACATTCCCATGATTTACTCATTTAACAAACACGAACTAATATGCCAGGTGGCCCTCTCATAGTCTCTACCCTCAAGAAGCTTTAGAATCACATCCATCAGTGCTGGTTGGAGACAATAGTCAACATCCTAGTCAGAATGATAATAGCTAACATTTACTGAACAATCACTGGGTACCAAGCGTTTGACACGCATTACTTCACTTAATCTTCAACACCCCCCAAAGGGAGGTACTACTATTATCCCCATTTTATAGATGAGAAACGCTGATGCTTGTACAGAGATTGGTAACTTTCCCATGGTCACTCTGCTAGTAAACTGTAGAACTGGAATTTAATATCATGCAATCCTGACTCCAGCACCCAAACTCTTATCCACTAGGATATATAAATTTCAAAACACCCAGGCTCAGGCATGAAGCAAAAATAACAACACAAGACCAACAAGGAGAGAGACTTGACTGAGATCCTGAAGTTTCTTATTCACTTGAACATAAAATACAGGCTGAGAGTAGATAAGCCGCTGCAGAAACCCACCTCGGGGAGGACACATCCAAGGTCTGTTCTGAAGCAAGGTTTAATTCCAAGTTTCACAAAATAGATAAGCTGGGGCGGCTGGTCCCATACCGCCACTGGAATAGGCTCGGGCACTGGAACAATCCTGGGCTTTCAAGAGCCCAGCTGTAGGGCGTTGAGGGAGAAAATAAAGTCAGAGAATCTGTGGTAGTGAAACCGGAGGGAAGGGGGCAGGGCACAACTTTTAAAATAATGACATACGGTCTTCCCTGGTGGCGCAGTGGTTGAGAGTCTGCCTGCCGAGGCAGGGGACACGGCTTCGTGCCCCGGTCCGGGAGGATCCCACATGCCGCGGAGCGGCTGGGCCCGTGAGCCATGGCCGCTGAGCCTGCGCGTCCGGAGCCTGTGCTCCGCAACGGGAGAGGCCACAACAGTGAGAGGCCCGCGTACCGCAAAAAAAAAAAAAAAAAAAGAATGACATACGGGCTTCCCTGGTGGCGCAGTGGTTGAGAGTCTGCCTGCCAATGCAGGGGACACGGCCTCGTGCCCCGGTCTGGGAAGATCCCACACGCCACGGAGCGGCTGGGCCCGTGAGCCATGGCCGCTGAGCCTGCGCGTCCGGAGCCTGTGCTCTGCAACGGGAGAGGCCACAACAGTGAGAGGCCCGCGTACGGCAAAAAAACATAAATAAATAATAATAAAAGAATGACATACCCTTTGAGGATACAACAAAAACTCGTTACAACCGATTAGGTCCAAGATGGCAGAACATTAAACTCCCAGCAGACCTTGAGCCTCATTATGTGCTCATTGTAATATATTAGTATAGTTAACTGACACGCCCACAGGCACCATGACAGTTCCGAGACCCTCCACAAAAGGCCAAAAAGTGGGCGGTGGCCCAGATCCTGGAAATCCCCGCCAGCTCCCCCAAATAGTTGGAATAATCCTCCCACTCCTTAGCTAGGAAGTTACCCAGCCCATAAAAACTAACCACCCCCATATTTCGGGACCTGTCGCCTTCTGAGATAGCCCACACTCTGTCTATGGAATGTATCTCCCAAGGCCCCTTGCCTTCTGAGATGACCCACACTCTGTCTGTGGAATATGTATCTCTCTCAGTAAATCAGCTTCTTAGCTATCACTTTGCCTGTCGCTGAATTCCTTCTGTGCTGAGACAAAAAGAACCTGAACTTCAGCAAGTCCTGAGGCCAGGTGTGCGATCACAATTAAAAGGCAGTGGCTTCAAGTCCCAGTCTGGGTTTTGGCTGGGTTCGAGTCCCATCTAAGTTGTGCGGTTTCAATAGGAGCCGCCAGGGAAGCTCAGAAGCCAGTATGGTTACACAAAGTTCGCTGATACACTGAAGCCCACCATCTAGTGCACAGTTTTCATTAGGATGATGAAATCAGGATTTTCACAGCGTGCCGTGGTATTTGAAAAATGCCACTACATAGGTCTGGAGGACACAGCTCTATAAAATTTATATTTTCTGGATTTTACATAGAAGACAAGTTCAGAAGATCTTTTGAGCTGAAAGCATGACAAGCTAAGGCTAGTTTGGGGAATAAGCTCCTGAGTGGTACTTTTTAAGTTGTTAAGTAGATAGATGGTCAGTGCCCACAAACATCAAGGATGCTTGTGACCACTTACTAGCAGATGCAACCTCTTCTAAAGAAAAGGTATTTTCAAAAACTCAGACTAAAGGGGATATAGTAAAATTCTTTCATCTGAATTGAATGTTATTCAGCCTTGAAAAATCTCATTTTAACTGTTTATATTACTATTTGCCATCTATAAAAGTTCTTCCTAGAACAATTAAGAGAAAAAATTGTATACATTGTTTCATAACCTGTGCTCTTGAGTATTACTGAAATAAGCATTATGTAATTATTGAACTATCGGATTACTGTCTGAGGCTGATTAAGTGCAGGAGAACACCAGACAAGGTACTAATGAAGCTATGGCCAAGGGTCAGTCCTTAGGAAGGCTGTTCAGGGTCACTGGGTTTCATGACTTCCAGCTGGCGCCTCACCCCAGCTGGTGGCAAGGGGGACAAAGTACGATAGAGACAGGAAATAGCCCTACTGATAGCAGAGGAGTGCCATTGCCTTACACATGAAGAAAAACGTATTAATAGGTCATGGCTGACATTTAACGGGTAATTCCCTCAAATGAGTTACCATTTCATACCGTAATTTGATGTGATTCTCCTTTTAACAGCACTCTGAACAGACGCACATTTCCCATTTACATTCAAGATCACAGTACATTCTCTTTCCACCAGAATGGCTCTTCTGAAGGATGAATCATAATGATAATGTATGCAGTAAAGGGGAGCGTACTAGGGAACCACAAGGACCTCTGGCCTCAGCTGCTTGTCCTATCATCACTCTGCCCTCTCCACCCCTACGAGCCCCTTTCACCTCCATGTCAGGGCTTCGCCTGCTCTCCTTCCCATTTTAGAGCTACTATCACCTGGAGCCCTCCTCAGGGAACCTCTCCCCTTGTGCTGCAGTACAGGACTCTGTTTCCTGGGTCCCTCCCCTTCCCTTGGGTATGATCTCGCAAAGGAAGTCTAAGGAGCGTTCTTGAGGGTCTTGCTGTTCATCACTCTGGGAAAAGAAGCAGGAGTTATCCATAGTAAAAAAAAATAAACGTAAGGTACAAACTGATAAGACTCCTGAGGTCCCCTAGTGAGTGTCCTCTGGGTGGCACTGTTCTGGGGACAGAGAAGACTTAACATATATTTCCAGAAAGAAGAAACACACTACCATTTAGTAGCTTATGGTATAATTTACAAAGTTAACACCTAAGCTGCCTTTAAACAAAAACAGGACGTAAGGGTATGGGGAGGGGACTCGTATATATGAAATGGTCTCCAAATTATATTAAGTGAAAGCTAAGTGTAGAACAGATACATTTTGTACACAAAAGGGAGAAATATCTAGTTAAACGTATTTACTTGTAAATGCCTAAAATACTCTAGAAACAGACAACACAGATTGCCTCCCTGGAAGGGAACTGGGTGGCTGGCGGACTCCTCCTTATAGTCAAGAAGACTTCTTCTTATAGTCCCTTTTACATCTTTTGAGGTTCTATTGTCTCCTCTCTCAGGAAAGAATCTACAAGTGAATGTTCTCACACTCAATAGACAGATACCTGATAGATGGACAGATTGTAATGGTAAGAATCTGAAGAAATCATCCAAGTCTCTGGCAGGAGGAAGGTGACCCTTCTCCCACCTCTCACTCTCAACTCCTGTCTTCACCTGTCCATCCATTAAAGGACTGTTGTGAAGTTCAAGTACATTGTTGAAGTGTAAGAGAAATATACAATAAAATCTAAATAGCTCATTCCCTTCTCTTCCCCATTCCTTTACACAGAGCCTTCCTCTTCTTAAAAATAAATTTTGAAGAAGGCTCTTAAGGGATGGTTAAGACCCTACTGATTGTTAAATTGAGCTTCAAAATATTTTTAAACGACTTCATGAAAACATACCCTTCCTTCCCATGGCTTTTTATCTTTATATGAGTAACACCAGCAATACTAAACCACCTAAAGTTTAAACTTTCTCTAAGGATTAAGTTGAAGGCTTTGCAAGCCTTCTTTCAGAATATAAATGACACAGCCTCTTGCACACAATGTCCCCCTTCCATCAAGCATTTTTTTAATATAAAATAAACATCCTCAAGTTTAGTAAGAACAATTTGATTCAAAGGAAAATCAATTGGTCCTCAAATTCTGTGGCAGCTTTGAAAATATTCTTCCTGAGTAACCAAAAAGTGACCTGCATTGTGAGTCTAATGTGAAAAAATTAGAACGCAGCTCAGCCATAGCAAATGTAGCAAGAGCCAGTATCTTGCATTTCTCCCAAGTTGGAATTGAGAAGGAATAGTAGACCCAATAAAGGTTGGGTTAAAATAATCATCAATCGTGGGGTAGCTCATATTAATGTTGACAACTACTTCCTCCCTACCCTGCAACATCTTTGTTGTTTGCCATGACTCCTGCCAGAGGAGCACATCTTACTGCATATTGTCAGACTTGGCCTTGGACTTGACTAGTCAATGAATGTCAGCAGAGATGACAGTGTGCTCGCTCCAAGCAGGAGCTTCTTGAAGAGGCCTGCTCTTGCTTTTTCATCTCTAACTGACGAACAGCTTATCGTAGATGGGATGCTCCATTAGCCTGGATTCCAAAATGAAGACTCATGGAAAAGAGCCATATGGAACAGAGCCCCTGCCACAGCTGCAACCGCAGGCAACCTATAGCAAAAAGGGGAGCTCTTAAGCCCATCCACAGAGGACATGCAATGAGACAAAGAAAAACTTTGACTGAGATTTGGGGGTTGCTTCTTATCACAGGTTAGATGATTAATGCAACACACAAATCATAATGATCCCAAGAACAGGGAAACTAGGTTTCTGTGTTCTAGGAAAAAAAGAAAAAAAAGAAAATATTTATAGAACATATGCTCTAGGCCAAACTCCAACTGTTCTAGGAATTTTCATGAAATTACCCACCAACCTGATGTCTGAAACAACTCCTTTAGGCTCGTCTAGAAAATGAGAGGCTAAGGTTCTATGGCCTCTAAGTAAGTTTCCAAAGCTGGCATTCTGTATGAATTCCTTACTGGAGCCTTTCATAAAAATAAGATTCAATACATAGCTTATAGTCACCGTGTTTTCAAGGGAATAGATCTGGGCTAGATTAATCCCTATGTTTTTTCATAATATGACTGATATTTTAAATGAACCTAGAATTATTAGTACCATTTTCAGAGAAGACTGTCTTTCAGTTCACTAGTGTTTAAATTTTTTTTATTTCAGAGAAAAAGCCCATTTTTATTTCCTATTTCTACCTACTTAATATTATCTAACTACCAAATTTCTTGGAACTCTTCCATTTTTAAGGGCAATCTTCAACTAAAGTTTAGCTTCCTCTTACACTGTCATGAATTTCATTTAAGATGCCTATAAATGTACCAATATTAATGTGAATCTATTAATAATTTGGTTTTTTTAAAGTTTATATGTGATAATAGAGATATCATCAAAAGATTTCAAGTCTTCAGAGTCTAGCATTATTAAAGATCAATACCGTCACCATTAATGACACAAAGGCATTGTTCTGGGAAGGGAAATACATCTGGAGTTTGATAAATGGATTTTAAATAAAGAAGAATGGAAACTAATCTATCCAGGTTGAAAGAAAGCTTTTAAAGGTAGGCAAAGTCAAATGTAATATTCTGAAGCAAAATTCTCCTATGTCTCCTCTGATTTGAAAAGAAAAATATCTGTAGAAAGATAACATATACATCTTCTGGTGATGTTAACCTTTTTAACCATTTTATTTGACACCTTAACTATATACCTAATGGACAGAACAAGAAATCTTTAAATTGCCAATCTTTATAATTCTGGGCAAAGAATGATAAGATGTTAGACCACAATTAGAAATGTGGTATTAGAAAAAATATACAGAGGTTATTTTTTAACAAAGTATATCATTAAAACTCAATGTTTGAACACTCACTTAACATGTGCACTGTTTTATCTGCATATGAAATAATGGCACAGAGTGGAAAATAAAGGAGGTAAAGTTTAGTGAGGGAATTATCTGTGATGTTTTGGTTTATATATCTTTTATTATTGTTACAATAACATTTTTAAACAATTTTAAATTAATGCTGCTACTAGTATCTTATTACATACACTAATTTTAATGTCCTATGGAGAATTTCAGCAAAGAACTGGAAAGCAGAAAATAAATCAAAATGAAAGTCTAGGACTGAAAAACAAAACAATGTAAATTGACAAGAGATGGACTGAATAAGAGATTACATGCAACTGAAGAGACAATTAGCAAGGTAAAACATCGGAGGGAAAGATATAAGCTGGGAGATTTGTTCAAGATGGCGGAGATTGGTTCAAGATGGCAGAGATTGGTTCAAGATGGCAGAGTAGAAGCACGTGCGCTCACTCCCTCTTGCGAGAGCACCAGAATCACAACTAACTGCTGAACAATCATCGACAGGAAGACACTGGAACTCACCAAAAAAGATACCCCACATCCAAAGACAAAGGAGAAGCCACAATGAGACAGTAGGAGGGGCGCAATCACAATAAAATCAAATCCCATAACTACTGGGTGGGTGACTCACAAAATGGTGAACACTTATACCACAGAAGCCCACCCACTGGAGTGAAGGTCCTGAGCCCCAAGTCAGGCTTCTCACCTGGGGGTCCAGCAACAGGAGGGGGAATTCCTAGAGAATCAGACTTTGAAGCCTAGCGGGATTTGATTGCAGGACTTCGACACGACTGGGGGAAATGGAGACTCCACTCTTGGAGGGCACACACAAAGTAGTGTGCACATTGGGACCCAGGGGAAAGAGCAGTGACCCCACAGGAGACTGAACCAGACCTACCTGCTAGTGTTGGAGGGTCTCCTTCAGAGGTGGGGGGTGGCTGTGTCTCACCATGAGGACAAAGACAATGGCAGCAGAAGTTCTGGGAAGTACTCCTTGGCATGAGCCCTCCCAGACTCTGCCATTAGCCCCACCAAAGAGCCAGGTAGGCTCCAGTGTTGGGCCACCTCAGGCCAAACAACCAACAGGGAGGGCACCCAGCCCCACCCATCAGCAGTCAAGCGGATTAAAGTTTTACTGAGCTCTGCCAACCACAGCAACACGCAGCTCTACCCACCACCAGTCCCTCCCAGCAAGAAACTTGCACAAGTCTCTTAGATAGCCTCATCCACCAGAGGGCAGAGAGCAGAATAAAGAAAAACTACAATCTTGCAGCCTGTGGAACAAAAACCACATTCACAGAAAGATAGACAAGACGAAAAGGCAGAGGACTTTGTACCAGATGAAGGAACAAGATAAAACCCCAGAAAAACAACTAAATGAAGTGGAGATAGGAAACCTTCCAGAAAAAGAATTCAGAATAATGATAGTGAAGATGATCCAGGACCTCAGAAAAAGAATGGAAGCAAAGATCGAGAAGATACAGGACGTGTTTAACAAACACCTAGAAGAATTAAAGAACAAACACCTAGAAGAATTAAAGAATAAACAAACAGAGATGAACAATACAATAACTAAAATGAAAAATACACTAGAAGGAATCAATAGCAGAATAACTGAGGCAGAAGAATGGATAAGTGACCTGGAAGACAGAATGGTGGAATTCACTGCTGCGGAACAGAATAGAGAAAAAAGAATGAAAAGAAATGAAGACAGCCTAAGAGACCTCTGGGAAAACATTAAACACAACAACATTCACATTATATGGGTCCCAGAAGGAGAAGAGAGAGAGAAAGGACCCGAGGAAATATTTGAAGACATTATAGTCGAAAACTTCCCTAACATGGGAAAGGAAATAACGACCCAAGTCCAGGAAGTGCAGAGAGTCCTAGGCAGAATAAAACCATGGAGAAACATGCCAAGACAAATAGTAATCAAATTGACAAAAATTAAAGACAAAGAAAAATTATTGAAAGCAACAAGGGAAAAATGATAAATAACATACAAGGGAACTCCCATAAGGTTTACAGCTGATTTCTCAGCAGAAACTCTACAATTCAGAAGGGAGTGGCATGATATATTTAAAGTGATGAAAGGGAAGAACCTACAACCAAGATTACTCTACCCGGCAAGGATCTCATTCAGATTCAATGGAGAAATCAAGAGCTTTACAGACAAGCAAAAGCTAACAGAATTCAGCACCACCAAACCAGCTCTACGACAAATGCTAAAGGAACTTCTCTAAGTGGGAAACATGAGAGAAGAAAAGGACCTACAAATACAGACACATAAAAATTAAGAAAATGGTCATAGGAACATACATATCGATAATTACCTTAAACATGAATGGATTAAATGCTCCAACCAAAAGACACAGGCTTGCTGAATGGATACAAAAACAACACCCATATATACGCTGTCTATAAGAGACTCAATTCAGACCTACGGACACATACAGACTGAAAGTGAGGGGATGGAAAAAGATATTCCATGCAAATGGAAATCAAAAGAAAGCAGGAGTAGCAATACTCATATCAGATAAAATAGACTTTAAAATAAAGAATGTTATAAGAGACAAGGAAGGACACTACATAATGATCAAGAGATCAATCCAAGGAGAAGATATAACAATTATAAATATATATGCACCCAACATAGGAGCACCTCAATACATAAGGCAACTGCTAACAGCTATAAAAGAAGAAATTGACAGTATCACAATAACAGTGGGGGACTTTAACATGTCACTTACACCAACAGACAGATCATCCAAACAGAAAATTAATAAGGACACACAAGCTTTAAATGACACAATAGACCAGATAGATTTAATTGATATTTATAGGCCATTCCATCAGAAAATAGCAGACTACACTTTCTTCTCAAGTGCACACTGAATATTCTCCAAGATAGATCACATCTTGGGTCATAAATTAAGCCTCAGTAAATTTAAGAAAATTGAAATCACATCAAGCATCTCTTCTGACCACAACGCTATGGAATTAGAAATCAATTACAGGGAAAAATCTGTAAAAAAACACAAACACGTGGAGGCTAAACAATACATTACTAAATAACCAAGAGATCACCAAAGAAATCAAAGAGGAAATCAAAAAATACCTAAAGACAAATGACAACGAAAACATGATGATCCAAAACCTATGGGATGCAGCAAAAGCAGTTGTAAAAGGGAAGTTTATAGCAATACAAGCCTACCTCAAGAAACAAGAAAAATCTCAAATAAACAATCTAACCTTACACACCTAAAGGAACTAGAGAAAGAAGAACAAACAAAACCCAAAGTTAGTAGAAGGAAAGAAATCATAAAGATCAGAGCACAAATAAATGAAATAGAAACAAAGAAAACAATAGCAAAGATCAATAAAACTAAAAGTTGGTTCTTTGAGAAGATAAACAAAATTGATGAACCTTTAGCCAGACTCATCAAGAAAAAGAGCGAGAGGACTCAAATCAATAAAATTAGAAATGGAAGAGCAGAAGTTATAACGGACACTGCAGAAATACAAAGCATCATAAGAGACTACTACAAGCAGCTCAATGCCAATAAAATGGACAACCTGGAAGAAATGGACAAATTCTTAGAAAGGTATAACCTTCCAAGACTGAACCAGGAAGAAATAGAAAATATGAACAGATCAATCACAAGTAATGAAATTGAAACTGTGATTAAAAATCTTCCAACAAACAAAAGTCCAGGACCAGATGCTTCACAGGTGAATTCTATCAAACATTTTAGAGAAGAGCTAACACCCATCCTTCTCAAACTCTTCCAAAAAATTGCAGAGGAATGAACACTCCCAAACTCATTCTATGAGGCCACCATCACCCTGATACCAAAACCAGATGAAGATACTACAAACAAAGAAAACTACAGACCACTATCACTGATGAATATAGATGCAAAAATCCTCAACAAAATAATAGCAAACAGAATCCAACAACACATTAAAAGGATCATACACCATGATCAAGTGGGATTTATCCCAGGGATGCAAGGATTCTTCAATATATGCAAATCAATCAATGTGATACACCATATTAACAAATTGAAGAATAAAAACCATATGATCACCTCAATAGATGCAGAAAAAGCTTTTGACAAAATTCAACACCCATTTATGATAAAACCTCTCCAGAAAGTGGGCATAGAGGGAACCTACCTCAACATAATAAAGGCCATATACAACAAACCCACAGCCAACATCATTCTCAATGGTGAAAAACTGAAAGCATTTCCTCTAAGATCAGGAACAAGACAAGGATATCCACTCTCGCCACTATTATTCAACATAGTTTTGGAAGTCCTAGCAACGGCAATCAGAGAAGAAAAAGAAATAAAAGGAATACAAATTTGTAAAGAAGAAGTAAAACTGTCACTGTTTGCAGATGACATGATACTATACATAGAGAATCCTAAAGATGCCACAAGAAAACTACTAGAGCTAATCAATGAATTTGGTAAAGTTTCAGGAAACAAAATTAATGCACAGAAATCTCTTGCATTCCTATGCGCTAATGATGAAAAATCTGAAAGAGAAATTAAGGAAACACACCCATTTACCATTACAGTAAAAAGAATAAAATACCTAGGAATAAACCTACCTAGGGAGACAAAAGACCTGTATGCAGAAAACTATAAGACACTGATGAAAGAAATTAAAGATGATACAAACAGATGGAGAGATATACCATGTTCTTGGATTGGAACAATCAATATTGTGAAAATGATTATACTACCCAAAGCAATCTACAGATTCAATGCAATCCCTATCAAATTACCAAGGACTATTTTTACAGAACTAGAACAAAAATTCTTAAAATTTGTATGGAGACACAAAAGGCCCTGAATAGCCAAAGCAGTCCTGAGGCAAAAAAACAGAGCTGGAGGAATCAGACTCCCTGACTTCAGACTATACTACAAAACTACAGTAATCAAGACAATATGGTACTGGCACAAAAACAGAAATACAGATCAATGGAACAGGATAGAAAGCCCAGAGATTAACCCACACACCTATGGTCAACTAATCTATGACAAAGGAGGCAAGGATATACAATGGAGAAAAGACAGCCTCCTCAATAAGTGGTGCTGGGAAAACTGGACAGCTACATGTAAAAGAATGAAATTAGATCACTTCCTAACAGCATACACAAAAATAAACTCAAAATGGATTAGAGACCTAAATGTAAGACCAGACATTATAAAACTCTTAGAGGAAAACATAGGAAGAACACTCTTTGATATAAATCACAGCAAGATCTTTTTTGATCCACCTCCTAGAGTAATGGAAATAAAAACAAAAATAAACAAGTGGGACATAATGAAACTTAAAAGCTTTTGCAAAGCAAACTACAAACAAGATGAAAAGACAACCCTCAGAATGGGAGAAAATATTTGCAAACGAATCAACGGACAGAGGATTAATCTCCAAAATATATAAGCAGCTCATGCAGCTCAATGTTAAAAAAACCAACAACCCAATCCAAAAATGGGCAGAAGACCTAAGTAGACATTTCTCCAAAGAAGACATACAGATGGCCAAGAAGCACATGAAAAACTGCTCAACATCACTAATTATTAGAGAAATGCAAATCAAAACTACAATGAGGTATCACCTCACACCAGTCAGAATGGGCATCATCAGAAAATATACAAACAACAAATGCTGGAGAGGGTGTGGAGAAAAGGGAACCCTCTAGCACTGTTGGTGGGAATGTAAATTGATACAGCCACTATGGAGAACAGTATGGAGGTTCCTTAAAAAACTAAAAATAGAATTACCATATGACCCAGCAATCCCACTACTGGGCATATACTCAGAGCAAGCCGTAATTCAAAAAGACACGTGCACCCCAATGCTCATCGCAGCACTATTTACAATAGCCAGGTCATGGAAGCAACCTAAATGCCCATTGACAGACAAATGGATAAAGAAGATGTGGTACATATATACAATGGGATATTACTCAGCCATAAAAAGGAACAAAATTGGGTCATTTGTAGAGACGTGGATGGATCTAGAGACTGTCATACAGAGTGAAGTAAGTCAGAAAGAGAAAAACAAATATGTATATTAACGCATATATGTGGAACCTAGAAAAATGGTACAAATGAACCGGTTTGCAGGGCAGAAATAGAGACACAGATGTAGAAAACAAACGTATGGACACCAAGGGGGGAAAGCGGCGGGGGTGGGGGGGGGGTGTGTGATGAATTGGGAGATTGGGATTGACATGTATACACTGATATGTATATAATGGATGACTAATAAGAACCTGCTGTATAAAAAAATAAATAAAAATAAAATTCAAAAAAAATTTTTAAAAAACATATACGCTGGAACATGGAAAATCAAGAGGAAAAAATACAGAAATGAACATAAAGGACACATGGGACATGGTGAAAAGTCCAAGAATTAGAGAGGAGATTAAAGCAGAAGCAATTTTTGAAGAAACAGTACTGTCAAAAATTTTCCCAAAAATGACCAAAACACCAAGAAGTACGACGAACTCCAAGAAGAATAAATATAAATAAAACCAGCCCTAAGCACATTATGGTCAAACTACTGAAAAACGAAGAGAAGACCTTAAAGTCGCCCAGAGGTAAAGAGATATATTACCTTTGAAAGAACAACACAAACCATCAGCTGATTTCTCAACAGGAAAAGAAAAAGAAGCAAGGAGATAACGGAATGATACCTTCAAAATGCTAAAAGAAAATAACTCCCAACACAGACTTCTGTATCCACCAAAAATATACTTCATAGTTTAAGGCAAAATACACTTAATACAAAAACTGAGAAGATTTGTGATTAGCACAAATGTACTCAAGGAAATACAATTCAAGAGAAAGGAAAATAATCCCCGAAAGAACCACCAAGATACAGAATAGAATGTAGAACAATAAAAAGGGTAAATATGTCAGTTATTCTAAGTAAAATCGACTATAAAATAATAGTAACCATGTCATATAGAGTTTAAAATATATCACTAATACCCTTGACATTCATAGCACATAAGGTAGGAAGGGGCTGGTCTACCATTTTTACACTATTCAGAACTACTAAAAGTATTAAGACATATAATACTTAGATAATTATTTGATTAATCAAAAGGAAGGCAAAAAAAGAAAAAAGCTGTAATACTACATTTAATAAGATTTTCTAAGTTACTAGCAATCAGACAAATCAGATTAAACGATACCATTTTTCACATAACAGAATGCAGACATTCAAATGTTTGGTAATATCAAGTCTTGGTGAGTTTGTTGGGGAATTGAAACTCCTACACACTGCTGTGAGGGGAAATTGGCACAGGGAAATTAAATGGCAATGTGGAGCTGCTATCAAAATACAAAGGGCAGGGAATTCCCTGGGGCTCCAGTGATTAGGACTCAGCGCTTTCACACTGCCGTGGCCTCTGGTTCAATCCCTGGTCGGGGAACTAAGATCCCTCAAGTTGCATAGCACGGCCAAAAAAAAAAAAAAATACAAAGTACAAATGCCACATGATCCAGTAATTCTTTGAACCACCTTCCTTAGAAAAGTATTAACGCACTTTTACAAGATGTGAAACAGGATTTTTTTCTTTTCTTTTTTTTGCTGTACGCGGGCCTCTCACTGTTGTGGCCTCTCCCTTTGCGGAGCACAGGCTCCGGACGCACAGGCTCAGCGACCATGGCTCACGGGCCCAGCCGCTCCGCGGCATGTGGGATCTTCCTGACCGGGGCACGAACTCGTGTCCCCTGCATCGGCAGGCGGACTCTCAACCACGGCGCCACCAGGGAAGCCCCTGAAAAAGGATTTTTACTGAAGAAATAAAACAAAAACAAAAAAAATTTTTAAGAAGGTAACTGCTAAATTGACATATTTGTACTTTGGAATATTATGTAGTATTTTATAAGTATTTTAGATATAAATCTATTGTTGAATAAAAGAAGCGTGTGAAAAAAAATATGTATACTGAATAATAGTTTATATAATTAAATACAAAGAAAAGAAGTCAAGAAAGGAGAAAAAAAGAACAGAAACTAGTAGGACAAATAAGTATTAAGATAAGTTTAAACCCAAATATATCAATAATACATTGAACGTGAATAGATCAAATACATAGATAAAAGAAAAGGTTGTCAGACTGTCAGATTAAAAACGAGCAACTTAATCCCAAAGAACATGAGGTTGAGAATAAAAGGATAGAAAAATTATAAATGCCATGCAAACACTGACCAATTGAAAGTGGTATGCCTTGACTACTATAAGACAAAGCAGACTTTAAGGCAGGAAGCATTAGCAGACAGACATAAAGAGGGACATTTTATGATGATAAAAGAGTAGATCTAAAGGGAAAATACAAGAGGTCTAAATATGTATGAATCTCAGAACATTACCTTAAAATATATATAAAACAAAAAACTGGAAGAAATAAAAGAAGAAATAGAAAAATTCACATCATGCTTACAGACTTTAACACATCCTTCTCAGTAACCAATAGAAAAGGCAAATATACCATCAGTAAGGATATAGATTTGAACAAGATGTACAAATGACCCTAATGGACAAATATAGAACAGTGCACTCCTAGTGTCAAATATACATCCTGTTCAAATGCCACACAGAACATTTACCAAACTGTCCAAAATCTGAGTCAAAAACCAAACAAATTTCAAAAGATTTATATAATATAGTTTATGTCCTAGCAAACCACAGTGGAATTAAGTAATAATTAATATCAAAAAGATAACTAAAAAATCCCCATATGTTTAGAAATTAACCAGTACTCTTCTAAATAGTTCATGGGTTAAATAAGATAATGAATATGAGAATATTTGAAGTGAATGACAATAATTTTTTTTAAACTACATATGCATTTTTGCAGATGAAGAACTAGAGCCACACTTAGAAGTACATTTATGGTCTTAAATGTGCATATTTTAAACAAGAAAGACTAAAAATCAATTATCTCAACACTCACCTTAAGAAGACAGAAAGAGAAAAGGATATCAAGTTAAAGCCAAAGAAAACTGAAGAGAGGAAAAAGTAAAGATAAGATCAGAAATGAATTAAATAAAAAAACATCCATATGAGAGAGTCAAGGAAGCAAAAAGTTGGTTCCTTGAAAGCCCTAATAAAATTAACAAACCCCTGCCAAGGTCAAGAAAAATGGCAAAAAAGGAAGAGTTACAAAGGACATCAACTACAGTGTCTACAGACATTAAAATATAAGTGGATATTACTAACTTTATGCTGATAAATTTGAAGTGATAAATAGTCCTTAGAAAAACATAACTTAGCAAAAGCATCAGAAATCTGCATAGGCCTATATCCATTAGAGAAATTGAATATAGCCTGCTTTTTTTCATAGAGCAATATATTATATAAACATTTCCTTATGTCACTTGTTCAGTTATAGAGAACATTAATTATAGCAGTTAGTTAAGATTGGGGTTTCATTTAAGCTTTATTAATTCTTAACCATGTGACCTTTAATAAATTATTACAACCTTTTTATGCCACAATTTTTTTAAAATACTCACCCCAGCGATGGGATATTTCATTTACTTAGTACAATCTGTGGATCTAAGAAATGTTGATAAGGATAGCAATGAGTATGTTTTAATGACCGCATAGTAGCCTATTGTCCCCTCTTATAAACACTATAAGAAAATCCTGCTTATCTTTATACGTATCCCTAATTACTTCAGGATAAAATCCTGGAAGTGAAATTGATGGACCAAAAGAGATTCATGATGCACAGGGCCCATTGTCCAGAAAACCTAAATCAGCTTACACTTCCAAAAACAGTATAAAAATGCTCATTTCCCTACACTCTTGTCCACTTTGATATTTTCCTTTTATAGTTTTGCCAATTTGGCAGGACAAAGTGGCAGTTCAGTATTATATGTATTTTGCATTTTATTTACTATTAAACATGTAATTTGGCTTTCATAAACTGCCTTTTCCTGTCTTTCACCAGAGCAGAAGAGAGGGAGGAAAACTGGCAAATCACAAAGTCCTGCGGGTCAAGGGCCCCAAGGCAAATACACATTGGTTTGCAAACTGGCCCCAGCATGCAGAGGGCGAGCAGAGACTGAAGAGGCACAGCATTCCAGAGTGGTGGGGGCAGGTTTATACAGCAAGGGGACTTACTCATGAGAGTTCTCTCGGGCGGCCGCATAACTAGTAGACCTCTGTACTGCCCGCCAGAAAGTTTATATGGGATTCCTGGGGTTCGATCACGTACACCACCCAGATGGTCTCAGCAACACATTGCTCTCCCAAGCCTACAGTCTTGAAAACGCTCCCACATGGGAACGGAGGGCGGAACATACATTCCAAGGACAGGGGAGAGATGAGGAGCCTCTGACTGCCCAGGTATAGCTCACAAGTCAACCAGCAGTCACGTCCTCTCTATTACCTTCTCCAAATAATACGACCTGAAAATTTTTTAGCTAGTCTTCCCTTCCTGGGGACCCAAAACTTGTTTGCCCATGGGCCTTCTTCTTGACGGCCCTTCTTTCCTCCATTTTCCTTCTGGGATATTGTATTTTTTCATATTGATTTATAAAAGCTCTTTATAGAGTTTGTGGTTTACCTTTTAATTCTGCTTAGGTTTTACTTACTTTCATTCTCATTTAACAGTGAAAGTATTAAGGCTATGAATTTGTCTCTGACTGCAGTTTCAGTCATATCCTACGGTTCTTACAGGGAGTTTTCTCATCAACATTACCTGCTCAATTTTTGCATCTGCAATTTGTTTTTCATAGTGTCTGGATTTAGTACATAAATATAAGAAAAAACAAAATCAGGACAGCACAATTACCATTCACATTATCTGTGAGGTTTTGATTCTTTAATAATAATAGAATATTAAACAAAGCACATAAAAACCATACTATGAGGATATTCTCAATTAGAGTGGTTGGGCTTCTTCCCAATTCAAAGGTTAAAAAAAAAATACAGGAGCAGGGAGAGAATATAAATTCTAAAAGCAAAAATTATACATATTCACTGGCAGAAGTTGTATGTAGTTGAAATGATATCGCACCCATTATCAAATAATGTTTTAACATACCAGATGTAATCTATAATGCTTAGGTCTCAGGAAGTGAGACAATTCAATGCCAGGCTGTGGACAGACACCAGCTGTAGTTGAGTCTTTAGCAATCTCAAGTGAAAAATATGTCACCACAGCAAACTTCCCTGGGGTCTGTTTTACTGAAACCAGAAATCACTTCCATGATTAACAGTGTATGTAGCATTGTTTATATTGTAGCACTGACAGTTTAAAAACCGTTGACATTTCCAAAAGAGCCATCTGATGAGAGACTTTGAAATTATTTCAGTTGAGGACAGCCACGGCTTCTTGTTAAATTAAGCTCCTGTTAGATGCCTAGAGAGATAGGACATGAGGAAGCCCAGAACAAGGCCCTATCCAATAAGATACAGTATAATGGGCTATGAGAGCTTGGAAAAGCAAAGTAACAAAAGATGGGTAAAATATACAACTGTAAAAGGGAAACTGACTTTAGCCTCTATTTTGGCACATGTGCCCCTGTTCCTGTCAAAGCATAATTATAAGAATCTGGGGCACAGGCTCTCTCTTTGCTTTTTTTTTATACATTTATTTACTTATTAATTTGGCTGCATTGGGTGTTCGTTGCTACGCACGGGCTTTCTCTAGTTGTGGCGAGCAGGGGCTACTCTTTGTTGCGGTGCACGGGCTTCTCATTGCAGTGGCTTCTCTTGTTGCAGAGCTCGGGCTCTAGGCACGCGGGCTCAGTAGTTGTGGTGCATGGGCTTGGTTGCTCCGTGGCATGTGGGATTTTCGTGGACCAGAGATCAAGCCCATGTCCCCTGCATTGGCATGTGGATTCTTAACCACTGCGCCACCAGGGAAGTCCCAGACCTTTTTCAAATGCCACACACTTAGAGGATTTCTTGATATCAGCATTTGGCAAACTGATCTCTCATAGAATCCTTATAACCCAAGACACATTTAACGCTAGTCTGGGAAACGATTTGGAATCTATTTGTAAATATGCTTACTGACATGCATACAATATATTGCCAAGTAGTGTGACACTATATATAAGATAGTGACAATTGTGTTATTATGTATTTTATATATTTCTTATTTATATAGGAAATATAAAGATATGTAAAATGCATTTATATAGTATACATTTTATTATATATACAGTTAATCTTCATTATTCTTGGATTTCATATTTGCAATTCTGTCTATTTGCCAAAATTTATTTGTAACCCCAAAATCAATCCTCATGGCACCCTTGCAGTCTCATTCATTGACATTTGAAAAGCAGGGAAAATTTTGAGTTGCCCAATGCCCTCTTTCTCAGCTGAAGTTGAACAAGGCAACATTCTACCTTCTTGTTTCAGCTCTCCTACTTAAACAAATGTCCTTTTCATGGTTTATTTAGTGCCACGTTTCTCACATTTTTATGCTTTTAGTTGGTGGTCCTACACGAGCCCCAAGCATAGCACTGAAGTGCCGTCCAGTTTCCTAAGTGCAAGAAGGCTCTGATGTGGCTGACAGAGAAAATACGTGTGTTAGATAAGCTTCGTTCAGGCATGAGTTATAGTGCTGCTAGCTATGAGTTCAATATTAATAAATCAATAATGATATTAAATAAAGTGTCTTTAGGGCTTCCCTGGTGGCGCAGTGGTTGAGAGTCCACCTGCCGATGCAGGGGACACGTGTTCATGCCCCGGTCCGGGAAGATCCCACATGCCGCGGAGCGGCTGGGCCCGTGAGCCATGGCCTCTGAGCCTGCGCGTCCGGAGCCTGTGCTCCGCGACGGGAGAGGCCACAACGGTGAAAGGCCCGCGTACTGCAAAAAAATAAATAAAATAAAATAAAATAAAGTGTCTTTAAATAGAAACACACATAAAACAACTGGTTATATATTGACCAGTTAACAAAAATGTTGTGACCAAAGGCTCTCAGGAACCTAACCCTGTACTTCCCTTAGGAGCAATTATGCAGTATTCACTAATTCAGTGTTTGAGGCAAACTTATAGAAGATACAAGAATGGATGATATACATAAATGAGTCAAAGAAACTTTAGGAACTTTAATTTCTTTTAAGCTAGAGAAACTAGCCTGAATAAGGGACATCTCTGGGGACTTTCCTGGTGTGTGGTGGTCAAGAATCTGCCTGCCAATGCGGGGGACACAGGGTCAAGTCCTGGTCTGGGAAGATCCCACATGCCATGAAGCAACTAAGCCTGTGCACCACAACTACTGAACCCCGCGTGCCTAGAGCCCTGCTCCACAACAGGAGAAGCCACCACTATGAAAGCCTGCACACCGCGACGAAGACCCAACGCAGCCAAAAATTAATTAATTAATTTTTTTAAAAAAGAGAGAGACATCTCTGGTAGCCATTTATTTATTCAATCAATGAATGTATACTGAGTTCTTCTATGTGCTGGGCATAAAGTGGTACAGAAAGATATTGTCCTGACTTTCTGGAAGTTTGTGCTCTAGAAAGGAAGGGCCACCACTCATATATGTTGTATAATGCACAACCAGACTGCGGAATACAGATGTAACCAAATAATCACATTAATAAATTAATGGCCACAAACTTGGATCAGTAAGAACATGGTTCGCTTACAGAAAAGACACCCAACTTAGACGGAAGGTGATGGAGAGAATATTCCAGTCAGAAAACATGGCCTGGGCAAAGGTCTGTAGCAGGAGGGATCGTGACATTCTGTAGAAACTGAGAGAACATTATGCCTGAAGCAAAAGAAAGAAAAGAAAAATGTTCCAAAATAAAGCTAAAGAGAGAAGCAGGGGGTGAACCATCCAAGGCCTTAGAAGCCAAGCTAAAAAAAAAATGTTCGTTTTATTCCGAGTGCAATGGGAAAACTAACGAGAGGTGATTATTTACCTTATAAAGATCACTTTGGCTGCAGTGCAAAGATGGCAGAAGTGGGTGGTCTAAATCAATGTGTGTGGGACTTCCCTGGTGGTCCAGCAGTTAAGACTCCACACTCCCAACGCAGATGGTCCAGGTCCGATCCCTGGTCAGGGAACTAGATCTCGAATGTCGCAACAAAGATTCTGTGTGCTGCAACTAAGACCTGGCACAGCCAAATAAATAAATACTAAAAAAAAAAAAAAGAAAGAAAATAATTCTATACACATTACTCTACACCTTCCCTTTTTCTCTTAACACAAAGCATGGACATATCAGCCAGTGATAAAGGTCAAATTTCTTCATTCTAATATTTTTGTGCATATATATATGTATAATTTTATATAGCTGGAATAGTATGCATGTTATTTTTTTCACTTCTGGGTCTTCCATTTTACCACAAGCAAATTAAAACTTCAATGCCTCGGTTTCCTCACCTGTAAAATGAAGTTAATTTTGTGAGCATTTACTGAGTTAGTGTATATAATATATTTATAACTACACCAGACATACTAAATACTATTAATTGTTATTATTGTAAGGAAAAATTGGCAAAGACTCTCTAGGCGTGCAGGCTTCAGTAGTTGTGGCACGTGGGCTCAGTAGTTGTGGCCCATGGGCTTCGTTGCTCTGCAGCATGTGGGATCCTCCCAGACCAGGGATCGAACCGTGTTCCCTGCATTGGCAGGTGGATTCTTAACCACTGAGCCACCGGGAAGTCCCCAATAGACCTTTTTTGAATCTCTTTGTAGATTCATTCCAGCATTCCTTATTTGCCTATATAATATGTGGTTCTTTGAATTTTCCTTTGAACCAATTGTAATATCTTACTGGTTCTCTTATTAACTAATGAGCTAAATAAAATCTTGATACACATTTCATTTTATATTTGTACGGAATCATGATTCCACTTTTTTTTGAAGTACCTTCAACACTATAATTAATAGTCTTTTTTAAAAAAGAAAAACCATTGTCAAAATGGGTTTTTATGTCAAATGTTTATGCCCACTTTTTCTAAACAACACAAGGATATTCTCACACATGTAAAGGTACAGACACATATAAAAAATATGGAACACACATACTTTCATTATTAAAAGTGCTTGAAGAAATCAGCATACTGAAGCATAAATCAACATTAAGAGCTCTAGAAGAGGGACTTCTCTGGTGGTGCAGTGGTTGACAATCTGCCTGCCAACGTAGGGGACACGGGTTCGATCTCTGGTCCAGGAAGATCCCACATGCCACAGAGCAACTAAGCCCATGAGCCACAACTACTGAGCCCACGTGCCATAACTACTGAAGCCTGCGCACCTAGAGCCTGAGCTCCACAACAAGAGAAGCCCCTGCTCGCCGCAACTAGAGAAAGCCCACGCGCAGCAACAAAGACCCAACACAGCCAAAATGAATAATAAAAAAATATTTTAAAGGAACTCTAGAAGAGCAAAGAAGTTTAACACTGAAATTCCTTAAATTTAAATCATAAATAAATACAGCTCTGGGTTTGTAGCAAATGTATTTTACTGTTTAAAACTTGCAAAATGAATTAATGTGATTTTGACTCAGCGTTGTCTGAGCACTAACAAATTCATAAATAAGCCACAACAACCATGCCAAGAATATTTCTTGAATGCAAGGTAAATAGCTACAAGACCTTTGGCTGGTACCATGAAAAATGAAGTACAGGTAATTAGCATAACAGTGACTTATTAATCCTGCTGTTGGAAAGCATGGTAAGCATTTCCAACATGTACGCCCATATCATGTACGCCCATATTTCCACTTAAAAAAGAAAAGATGTAGCACACTTAAATGTGCAACTCTTGAAATGAATTAATAATTTCCGACTTATATGGGTACCACTATAAGTAACCTCAAGGAATCCATATCATTTCCACCCAGAATGTTTACTTCTTGTAAAGAAAGACAAGTCTTTCCCCCACAAGGTCAAATCACTACTTTTTATGGAATGTCAGCTAAATGCTAACCAGATATCAAGGCTTCTAAAAAGTTTACATGCCTCTAGACCAAATGTCCCCTAATTTCGTCTTAAAGGACCAGACAGTAAATATTTTTGACTTTGCAGACCACAGGGTCTCTGTCAGTGTATTCATAGTTGTACAAAATACTGACAGTATATCAACAAATGGGTATGGCTGGGTTCCAATTAAATTTATTTACCAAAACAGGCAGAGAGCCAGACTTGGCCCTAGGGACACAGTTTGTTGACCCCCTTGCTCTAGACCTTTCCTCTCGAACTCACAGTTAGTGCAAAACAAAGACTGAGGAGAGGGGCATAAATATTCCTGTCGCCTCCGCACGCACTGTCAGGTCCCTATTTTCCCAGATGAATCAGAGCTCAGGGTCCTTGTGTCTCCCTAGAACTGTTCTCTAAATAGCACAGTAGCCCCTCAGGCAAGCAAGCAGAGAATCTCTCCTTTGTCTTGCTTATTAGTATCCCAGATTGTTCTTCCGAGTCAGTGAAGAAGTGGAGATGCAGAGAACATTTTCAGAGAAATCTTCTGTAATATGTGACTCAATCTCACTTCAAAGGGATCCTCTTCTGGCTCAGAGAAAGGCCTTCCTTCTAACCTGAAACACCACTTCTTTCTCAAAGGAAATTAAGTACCAGAGTGTCTTAGCCTGCCATCTTGTGGCGAATTGGAGTATTTCCAAAGGGAAATCCTTGGACCAAGACAAGGGCAACAAGATATTGAAAACAGTTCCCTTTAGCTCAGTTTCTGGAAAAGAATCCGAAAAGGAATACATATAAATATATATATACATACATATAACTAAATCACTGCTGTGCTGTACACTAGAAACTAACACAACATTGTAAATCAACTATACTTCAATTAAAAACAAAAAAGACAAGGGCAACGAGGTGACATGCCTGCTTCATAACAGCCACTCTGTAACATGTGCTAGACATGCGGCTATACAGGGAACCAAAAGAGCCACAGTCTCTTGTCCTCAAGGAGCTTACGGTCTGTAAGACAGCAGATAAATACTAATTTTTAAATTGCACAAACATATGTAAAATTACAACCAAGAAAAATGGTCTGAAGGAGCCTTACACAGGTGCTCTGAAAGTAAATAAAAGGGATTCGACCGAGGCAGGGAAGGTGGAGAAGCTTCCCTGAGGATGGGATGATTAACTCAAAGTGAGTAGGGATTTACCAGGCAAAAAAGTGAGGGAAGATGACTTCAGAGAAAGGGAACAGTGTCTGTAAAAGCTCTGTAGCAGGAGGAAAGCAGGGGGGACTCTGGTCTGAGATAAGGCCAGGGAGGTAAAGAGGGGCCAGCTTATGCAGGGCCTCCGAAACCATGAAAATGAGGGGGGTAGTTTTTTATCTTATAAGCAGAGTGAAACCATAAAATGGTTTTAAACAAGGAGGCATGACAAAATCAGATTTACATTTCACAACGATTACACTGTGTTATCAGTCAGGGTCCAATCAGGAGACAGAAACTACACAGTAATTTGAAGAGGGAAAGTTTAATATCAGGAATTATTAACTATTTAACAGGAGGTCAGAGTAATGAGGGACTGGGCTGTAAGACAGGAAGAGAATTCTAAAAAATACAGGTGTAGCAGCTACAAGGAAGAGCCACACCCCAAGGGAGGGCCTCCCACTCCCAGGGCTGAGACCCAGACCTTGTTGGAGAGGGAACCTCTGTGGCTCCCTGGATGGCAGAGAAGCTGCAGAGCTGGAAACCCGTCACCATCCCCCTCTAGGGTGCCAAGGGAAGCCGTTCAAAGGGCAGGAACTCTCTGAAGGCACACTGCTATGAAGCCACCCAACGGGGGCACCACAAGAAGTTTCTGGCTGCTGGGTGCTCCTGGCCACTGTGCACTACAGGAGCTGGGCCCAGGATCCTGGGGCTGGAGAAGCCGTGCACACCACGGAACCTGCAGAGTGCAGGACATCCCAAGGAGGAAAAAAAACTCCTTCCTCCTACAGTGTCTCTCTAGTGCCCTCTACTGACAGAGTTTAGCATCACGCCAGCCCGCAAAGGAAAAATATTTAAAGGACCCAGCAGAGCAGGCAATGCAAGTGGATTTGAAGCTGAGAGGCTATAAATTGATAACCAGAACACATTGGCCTCCATGTGGTGAGCCTTCTAAAAGAGGAGCAAACAGACCAGTTAGGAGGTACTTAAGCAGTCCAGGAGAGAGAAGAGAAAGTGGGAATAATCTATAAGGTGCTGGACAAAATACACTTGCAAGTCCCCCACAGGCTACAGGAAAGACACCAAAAAAGCACAGTTTATGTCCTTGTGCTCAATGGACTTGCAGAAGTGCTGCCTCAGAAATCATGGCTAAGAGAACGAGGAGGGTCAGCTGGCAGGGGTCCCAGGACAAGAGATGGGCAGCACCAGCCATACTGAGGCAACTCTTTCTATACAAAAGGCACAGGAGTAGTATTGCTCCCAAGAGACAGATTTGCCAGGCTTAACAAACAATCAAAGCTGCACGCAATCCATGCAAACACTACCACAGCCGGGCTTGCAAGAGCAGGCCTTTTGGGTCTCATAAGTTACTAGAGAAGAGTGAGCATGACTTGCGACAAACCATCCACTCCCATTTTAAAAAAGCTTTTAAATGAGTGGTCTTTTTTAACAGCCAGCAAGCCTGACTTTCTGGTCTTTCATACAGATCTTGAATCTACCCACTGTATGAAGATCATCAGGGGGGCAGGGTCCAGGTGAGGGGGGTAAAGTGCCGCAGCTTGTCTGTAAGGAGTCACCCCCTCATTTTTCCAAACCATTAACATCGCCAAGGAGTAGAACTTGAGTACCAACTGGGAAGCGAAGGTTGAGGTAAATTTCTCAACAACTAAAGTTTACTAAACACAAAGATAAACAACTGTGTATAATGGATCCTTCTGGGCGGTGAGACTGAGGATGGGGAGGGGAGTGGGGCAGTGATTTTTAAATAAACCCTTCTACGTGGTTTGATATTTTTTCAACCAGGCGTGAGAGGAAAGTGGAGAGAAGCTTTCCAGTGGATAAGAGAAAGTTGTTAGATTATGACATTGGACTGGAATTGTAATTACTCAAAGATTACTCTTGAGTCTGAAAGTGACCAGAGGACTTCTTATCTGAGAGTGGCTAAAGAAGTTATAGGATACGCCTGAGCTAATCAGTGGGGAAAGAACAGTTTCCCTCTGCTGGCTCCCCTTTGATTCCAGCTCTCAACACAACTGCACCCCTAGCGTTGAGAAAGAATTATGTAGAATAAAGCTCTGCTTGTTCAGTGGAACTAGGATTTGGACACATCTGAATTTAGGGGTAGCCTTGGTTCCTGAGATAGAGATCAGCAAGGTCTTTTATTCCAGGAAAGTTTTGCTTGCTTCTTGCAGTTCAATTTTGATAATGCTGCAGCATCAAACCCAAACTCTTCCTGTTTCGGAGGCGTGAATCGATATATCAAAATATTTTGAAGCATGAATCAGTCATGAAACAGACCATCCTGGTGCGTTTGCAAAGAAGGACTCAGCTAAAAACTTCTTGAATCCATCATCCTGCCCATAAAGAAAATATAAAAGAGCAAGAGTAAAGTTTGTAAGGGAATTGGAGGATTTCTTCAGAGAGCCTTGCTGATCCTCCAGAGGTGGTGGGTGTGAGAGCCCTGCCTTTCTAACTTCAAGCTTAGCAAGGGGACCTCTGCAAGACCACCCAAAGAGCTTACACTTCAGGAGTCCCAGTGGATCGCTGTCTACTCCCACCTGGGAAATCTGGAGAGCAGCGGTGCCTTCCACAGGTGGCTGGTTCTCTTTCTTGTGGTCTTTCAGAGGTTCCTCCTGCAATGCCTCTCCTCCAGCAAATCCCTGACTACACCCCACCACCCTCCGCAACTTCCGCATCTAATTGTACAGCTCTAGGCCCTCTGCTGAGGTCTCCTCACCTCTGAGCAATGCCCTTAAGGAGAGTTCTTTTCCAAGTGACGTCCACGCCAGCTCCCTACCACAGACCCACATGGTGCAGAGAAAACTCACTCATCATTGTCCTTCTCTCATTATAACAACGTGTTCATAATCTAATTCGACCCAGGGAAAGAAAGTGCACTTGTCTCACCCTCAAATCTTTGAATTAACAGCTTGGACACCAGCCATTAATAACAATTCAACGAGAGAATATTGGTACTTCGACTGCAAAGAGACCAAAACACACACACACACACACACACACACACACACACACACACACACACAATTTAGATTTCTGGCTTGCATGGGTGGGGCTACAAAATATTCCACCTTATGTACATAACCATATTTTAATTAACAAATTCCCTATTTGTTAGACGGTTCGATTGCTACCAACTTATTTTATTAACGCAATTCCTGGAAACCAAAATGCCGAGTCACGTGGGACTCCAGGCAGGCGCAGAGCTGGGATTCTAACGCACCAGAAGAGAAACGCCATGCCCAGCAGGCCTCGGCGCTTGCGCACTGGAGCCGACCCGTCACTGTCGCGCTTGCCGCGCGCATGTATCACCCAGGCAGTGCTTTTTCACATCCATCTTCCCGGCTCCCGTAGGCCTCCTTCCAGAAATTCAGCTTTCACTCTTCCTGCTTCCTCTCTTCCTGCTTCCTAGAGGATCCCGTTTCCAGACGGTTAGGGGTGGCTTCTGAAACCGCCCAGTCCTGGAGAGCACGCCCCCTACGTCCTCCCCTAATGGAAGCGTGCGCTCACCATCCAATCTGGGGGACCGGGCGGGGCCCCGGGGAGGGAGGAACCCTATCAGAGTCGAGGCCCCGCCCCTTTCGCAGCACCTGTTGGGACAGGGGGCGTGGTATTGTACTGAAAGATTTGTGAGCGTTAAAGGAAGTACTAAAAGTTCCTGACGCTTATAGAGCATAAATAAGTTGTAGCAGTTGTTACTGCCTCCATGGCTACTCATTTTCCTTCCAGCGTCAGTAGTAGTTTATTTCCTCCTCTCCGAAGATTCCTCTTGCGCGCTCGATCATCTTTCACCTTCTCAAGAACTTTTAACCAGCTGTCACTCCTGTGGCCTTCACTTTCTAGTTTTCTAACTGGACCTTCTCCTTCAGCCCGTCTTCCCATCATTTATACACAAATATCCTGTTCTCTTAGCTCCTCACTGCTGTATCTACCTCTCCTTTGTCGCTCTTCCTGTCTATTGAAAACCAAAGTTACCCCGTCTGTCTCTTCTTCGTCCCTCCAAGCCCATCTACTTCACTGGAATCTGGCTGCTTCTACTCACGCCACTAAAACTGTCCTCAGCAAGGTCTTCAGTGGCCATATCATTAAATCCAAAGGACATTTCCGTGCTGCGTTCCCTACAGCACCTGACACATCTGCCTGTATTCGCTGTAAACTCCTTTGCTGCTCCCTCTGCTATCCATAGCGCTCACACTCCTGAGAGGTTTTCCTGCCCCTCTGATCACTCTTTATCTGCCACGGGTTTGTCTTCCTTGCCCTGCCTCCCTCTGCTGCTTCCCAGGTCACACTAGTCCTCTGTGTCACTTTCCACACTCCCATGGGTGAGCTGTCTCATGTCATTGTTTTGCTGTGCCAATGACTCCCAAATCCATACCTCTAGCCCACATCTTTCTTCTGAGCTTCAGACTCTTGGCTATCCCAAAGGAACTTCTGACTTAGCACCTCCAAAACGTATCTTTTCCAGAAAACCTGCTTCAACTTCACATCTTTTCCTGCGTTCCTCATCTCGGTGGATGGCATCATCTGCTGCCTCAAGCCGGGAATCGAGGCGCTACCTAGACTCCTCCCTCTCCTCCACGCCCAGTTGTGGATCAGTTTCCCTAGGAAACAGACGCTGAGACATATGTGCAAGTGGTTTGGGGGTATAGGAGTGCCTTCAGAAACAGCACCTGTGAGGGCTGAGGGAGGGAGGATCCGAGGAGGGAGTTGAACTGTTCACGGTAGCCTCAGCCAATCCTGTGGTGAGCTCTGGACCTGGAATGGCCCTTCAAAACTGTCCCAGACTTAGGCAAGGGGTGGAACACGTATCCCCCAATCAACCTGTCACTGGATGTGGTGGGCTGCTCTCAGGAGGCAGTGTGACCTTAGGTGAGGTGGTCTCCTTGCTGAGGGTAATTCCTGTGGAGGGATTAGGCTGACTGCCATCAGCCATCAAAACTCCCAGCACCCTGGAGGAATGAATGCCCAGTCTTAAAGAGGGAACCTGGGCATCACACCACAGTACCCACTAGACCCCTCACACTCGAGTTAGTCATCAACCGTTTTACCTATTTCTGCACTTTAATATTCAAATCAGATCCCACCTCCTTCACACTACTCTCTTTACTATTCAAAAAAATATCTGAGAGTCTAAATGTATCAGGCACTCTGGCAAGGACAGAACGACGGGTCAAGCAGACACCATTCCAGCTTTTAAGATGCTTAAGGTCTAGTTGGGAAGCAAATAAATATATACTTTAAAACTGTAAGTGTTCTGAAAAAAAACTAAAAGTGCAGAATGCTATGATATCTTATAACAAGGGAGGCTTGCCCAGCCTGGGAGTGGGGTGGAGTCCGGGAAAGCTTCCCTGAAGAAGTGTCATTTGAGCTGGAATCGGAAAGATGAGTGGGCATTAATTAGCAGGTGTGTACTTGGTTGTTGGGGTGGGTAGGGTGGGAGAGATGTGGACTGGCTAAGGAGACTGCCTGTGCAAAGGTCCTGAGACAGGTGGAACAAGGTGTTGGAGGACCCACAAAAATGCCAGCACATCTCAGCATGTCTGGTATGCAGAAACTGAGGGGGAGTAGTAGTAAGAGATCATCTGAAGAGGCAGGCAGGAGCCAGGTCCCACAGAGCTAAATATTTGGATCTTTTTCCCTAAAAGTAATGAAAGCCACTGAACAATTTTAATATTTATGTAGTATAATGATATACCTTAGGCAGAATATTCAACTACCCCCAATCAATGCAGATAAAATGGATCATATAGATATACGAAATAGTTAAAATCTAAATTCTGCTAATCTTTTTTAAAATTTTAATTTATATATTTAGTTTTGGCTGCGTTGGGTCTTCGTTGCTGCACGCAGGCTTTCTCTAGTTGCGGCGAGCAGGGGCTAATCTTCGTTGTGGTGCACGGGCTTCTCATTGTGGCGGCTTCTCTTGTTGCAGAGCACAGGCTCTAGGCACACGGGCTTCAGTAGTTGTGGCACACGGGCTCAGGAGTTGTGGCTCACGGGCTTCAGTAGTTGTGGCTCGTGGGCTCTAGAGCGCAGGCTCAGTAGTTGTGGCACATGGGCTTAGTCGCTCTGCGGCCTGTGGGATCTTCCCCGACCGGGGTTCGAACCCATGTTCCCCTGCGTTGGCAGGCAGATTCTTAACCACTGTGCCACCAGGGAAGCCCAATTCTGCTAATCTTCAGTACTGGGGGGAAAAAAAAAAGTTTTTTAGTGCGGTACTATTATTACTACAATAGCCTGCTTCTCTACCTCTAATGGCTACTCATGGTTCCTCTGAAAAATAACACCTAGCTGCTACTGACTGCGTACTAAGTGCCAGCATGTTAAGTGCTTTGCATAAATTACCTGACTTAATAAAACACCTTTACAAAGTGGGTACAATTTAGAAACTGAGATACGGAGAGTGCAATTCGCCCAAGTTCTTACAGTCAGTATGTAAATGGCAGCGTAAGACATGAAGCCAGATGTCCAATTATAAAGCTAAAGCTCTTGACTGCTGCACTCAATACCCCATTTAAGCGTTGGGAACCACTTAACTGCACCTGACTTTGAGTATTTCCCCACTGCCCTCAACTCCTCCCATCATGCCCTGCTCGTGACCTCAGACCCCTTTTGTAAATCAGTGTCAACCTGACTCCCGGTCAGGTTTGGAACACACACACCCTTAGATACCACACAACAAACCACAGGCTAGAAGGGCACTCGTAGAACCAGAGCACTTTCTCCCAGTGATTCCACCCAGTGCTGACTTATTCTCCCTCTACCAGCCCATGATTTTCCTACCACAATCTTCTGGCAGCTAAACCTACCAGTTTTAACAAATACTTGTTAGAGGAATGCAAACTCACCAGAATATGATCCAAAGAAAAACAAGGAGGCAAGTCTACTGTAATCTTCTCCTAAGATTATTATGATTGTTTTATCATCCTGTTTGTGATTTTTACGTTAAAGCTCACCTTCTATTTCTAATCAAGAGCTGGAATGTTCCAATTTGCAGGCTTATAAACAATTGTGAAAATATCCACTAGATGTCAGCCTTGAGCTGCAATGGGGTTCCTGGGATGTGGCAAAGGACTAAACTATTAAGGAGAGCATAGAACGGAAAGTGTTTGGAGTTTGGATGATTTTTCCTTTGCACTGTGAACTAAGACAGGAACTCTAGTTAGCTTTTTTTGTTTTTTATTTTTGGCTGCATTGGGTCTTCGTTGCTGCACGCAGGCTTTTCTCTAGTTGTGGCGGGCAGGGGCTACTCTTCATTACGGTGCACAGGCTTATTGCGGTGGCTTCTCTTGTTGTGGAGCACGTGCTTTAGGCACGCGGGCTTCAGTAGTTGTGGCAGGCGGGCTCAGTAGTTGTGGCTCGCGGGCTCTAGAGCGCAGGCTCAGTAGTTGTGGTGCACGGGCTTAGTTGCTCCGCGGCATGTGGGATCTTCCCGGACCAGTGCTCGAACCCGTGTCCCCTGCATTGGCAGGCGGATCTTAACCACTGCACCACCACCAGGGAAGTCCCCAGTTAGCTTTTTGTATGAACACAATGGTTTGACTTTTCAACAAGTATAAACAGATCAATAAATTACATCTTGTCACTCTGCTCAACAAGCTTAATATGCCCCCTTCTCCTTCAGAGTAAAAATCACACTCCTTACCACAGCCTATGTAACACCCCACTGGTCTCACTCTTCCATCCTCACCCACTTCAGCCACACTGTCCTCTGAACACACCTGAAATTCTTTTCCCAGAAATTCTTGCATTAGATTCAGGACACTGACTGTGGCCACCTTCTCAAGAGAGGCTTTCCTGGACACGCTTTGTAAAACAGCACCCATTGGGCACCACCCCACCCAAAATGTCCCACCTCCTTACCCTGACTTATTTTTTCCTAACACTTTTCACCGCCTAACATATTACATTTACTTACTCATCATTAGTCTCCCTCTGGAATGTTAGTTTAGCTCTCTTTGAAAGCAGGAACTTTTTGTCTTTTTCACTGCTTTTTTTCCCCAGAGCCTAGAAAAGTGCCAGGCTTATAGGAGATGCTCAATAAATACCAAATAAATAAATGACCTTAATTCAAAGATATTAAGAAAAGATGTCATATTTCAAAGAATCATTTGTTTTCATTCAGTAACTACTTAGTAAATACCTAATATAAAGAAAGCACTGAATTATGGGAGGTACAAGATAAGATATTATCTTATTGGTGGGAAATAGTCTCTTGCTCTTAACTCATAAAATCCCAATAAGCAGGCATGAACAATGTTTTAAGAGGCTTTACAAAAAGAATAATATGAATATGACAATCATGGCTGCACATTGTAAGAAACTACGGAACAACAAAAATGTGATGCATGCATTCATCTCTAGGCACTTCATTTACTACCCTACCTTAAAACAGAAGAGGGTTCAATTCTTAAACCCTTTGAAAATGTTTCTGCACAGTAGGGGCCTTTCTTTGTGGAAATCCCCTGCATTTGAAACCCATTTATTTTGCTTTGTCCTCAAGGACAATAGAGACCACCCATTTACCCTTATTCCTCAGCGTGTACTATTTCAAGGTGTTCCTGGCTTTGATCTTTAATTTGTAGCTGAGAGAGTTGTTTTTTTGCCCAGAAGACTCACGACTAAGTTTCATGATTTCCATGTCCATTCTCTGCATTCCTATATCGTCTGCCCCTGGGGAAAAAAATGTAATAATCATTGCCTTTTCGGCACAAAATTTTGAGAGAAAGTCAAGAAACATAATCCACCATATGTATCTGTGGCCTCCATCAAACCACAGGAGTAAATTCAGGCTCCTTTGGTCCCTATAACCAATGATTTAGTCTCTCTCCGGCCCCTCTACCCTCACAGATGCTGTCATTCTGGAGAGGAAAAACAAGGAGAGAGATGTTGAAGTAGATTATCACTGGAAGATGATTATTTAAGAATATGGGAGAATAACTAGTAAATCTTAAGTGATTTTACCCTCCAAAACAGGTTTGCCTGTAACGTTGGTGATTTTTTATGTGAGACAGACGTATGAGTTTCAGGTAGAGAACATTTGGGTGCACTCTCCTCATGCATCTATAACCTATGGTTTAACAGGATATTTTCTCTCCTCTTGAAGAAAATTTAGTCCTATTTCTTAACAGTTGACAGGCATACGAATGTCTCCCTCTGAAATCTTCTCCGTTGCTTTGAACCAGAGCCAAGCACATCCCGTGCATAATTCTGCTAATTTATTTCTTCTCCTTACAGAAACTTTCCAAATAAATGTGGCCACTTGAAAGGTACTAATACAATTAAAGTGAAAGACTCATTTCAATGGATTTTATTTTACCCTAAAACAACATATCTACATAACCACAGTCTGAGAATTTGAAACTTACTCAGATAAAAGGCCTAATGAGACTGATAAGTTGTGAATATTAGCCCATGAGATTATACGGGTAACTTGGCTGCTTTGTAATACTATGCTGTAGGCAAACTTTAGCCATTAAGTAATACCTTAATGGACTAACAGCAAGAGACTGAAGGAAACCCTCCAGACTGTGGTGCTCATTGTAGTTCTAAATTTAAGGTTAGAACAATATTTAGTGCTTCTCTTATCCTAAAGTGAATTGTATCAGGGAGGTCTGGAAACCAGACAGTGTTTAACAGAGAATTCTTGCCCTTACGAAGATGGTTAATAGACTGACCAGGAGAAAGTTCTTGAAATAAGAGCCCACGAAGAATTGTTCAGAAGAAAAGCTGAATTTACAAGTTAGCCAACTTCTTGACCCATTCCTTTCTTGAAAGATCTTTATCCACTGTTTCTTTCAAAGTCAAACTGCCAGAACTTTCTCATGAAAACCCACAATTTCACTTACCTGTGCTTCGTCTAACAAGTGTTTCTCCAGCCCTCTCCTTTGGTCTGGGACCTGTAGTATCTACTTGCCTGCCCTCCTCGTGGTCCTCAATTTAGTGTGTCCAAAATAGGCCTCAGTGGTAGTGGCTACCTTCCGTGGGCTAGGTTTAACTCTGCACATGAGGTGACAGTACAAGCCAGGCTATGGCTTCAAATCAGACCCTTCGTTCTGGGATGGTGGGTTTTCTGGGTCAGGAGCCCCAGCCTCCCTGCCTCCCATCTCCTTACTACCTGCCCACCTGAGCCAGGGGGCAGAGGGGGTCCCTCCATATCCCCTGCTCCCCCTGGCTGAGTATGTGAGGCTGGCCTGTGGGCTTCATTGCTAGCTGATAAAATGGACCCTGCTTCTGCTCCACAAACCTTGCTCTCTCTACTGCCACACAAAGTATGCAGGTCCCCAGGGACACAGCAGGGAGTCTCTCTCTCTCTCTCTCTCTCTCTCTCTCTCTCTCTCTCTCTCTCTCTCTCTCTCTCTCTCTCTCTCTCTCTCTCTCGTCTTAGGTCTAAGCCACATTCTCCAACAGAATCCACCAGATGCTCTGCATTTGGGGGAAGTATTAGACATTTGCCCAGCCAGTAATAAGATGACACCTTGGTCTCCATTTTGCTGGTGATCCTTAAACGAACTCTTCCATCAGCCAGAACCTTGGAAAAGAAGAAAAATGGGTTGCGTCAAAGCCTATCTTGAACCCCCAATACATCTGTGATGCCATGACTCAGATCTCATGTGACAGACACCAAGGGATGAGGTTTGAAACCAAAGCACCCATGATGAGATCGAGGCTCTTACTGTAGCCCCAGCAGCCGAGTAGCTACATGAACCTGGGTGACTGGCCTTGGCCAAGGTACCAGGTTACAGCAGCTTTTACTGTAGTGTCAGCTGCAATACCAAGCACAGCTTTGGCTAGAACCCTTGGGAGCCAAACAACAGCTGAGATTATAAAAAGAGAAATAAACAAATCAAAAGCATCCATTCTAAGATCAAGGGCAGCTTTTCTTTGGACCATACAATGAGCAAGCAAAAATCTGGCCTTGAACAAAGATACTGATGGGAGAGAAGCTCTCACAATGGCCTTACATCTGAAAGGCAATGTTGCTTCCCAAGAACTTTGGAGTCCTGGTGGAGAGGGCAAGGCACTTGCTAGAACCAGGAAAGGATCACTCCAAACGAGGCTTTCTTCAAGCATGGGTGAGAGCCACAACGGCTAGATTAGGCAGACCTCAGTGTGGGAGCTTCTGGAGTATACGCATGGCTCCCCTTTGTTTCTCAGGTTATGCAAGGGACCGGCAACAAAGGCTGTCAGAGCAGAGAGTGAGAGGGGCAGCAGGAGAGTACTGTCTAAGAGTCCCCAGACAGGATACCACATTTCCTGTCTCAGTGAATGGCAGGACCACTCACCCAAGTCAGAAACCTGGCTATCATTTGATCCCTGTCACAAGCCACATCTAAGTTTATCCCGTGCAGAGCTCTGTTAATGCTTGAGGTCAGGTGCTATTCTCATCTGGAAAAATGTAAGGGGCCTAGTAACTGGTCTCACTGCCCCTGCTGCTAACAGAACATCCTTCCACAAACATCAGTCATGGCACTCCACAGCTTTCGATCTCAAAGGCTCTCTATGGCCTTTGACATAAAACCCAAAACATCTTCATACAACCTCTCCAGCTGCATCCTGCCTTGAATTCTGTTATTTAGCTGACACTTGATTGGTCTTCAAATGCCAAGTGACGCACCATTTTCTCTAGCTTTCCCTGACACCCCCTCCTCAGCTGGTTAGACGCTCTTCCTCTATGCTCCCATCATCCTTAGACATGAGGCTCCAATCACATTATGCAGTGATGTTGGATTACATGTCTGTCTTCTCCACCAGAGGAAAAGCTCCTTAAGTGCAGGGTCCATATTTTTCATATCATGATACCTAATGATGCCTAGCACTTGGGAGGCTCCCAAGTGCTGGGGACCCAAAGATGAATAGAATAGAGTTCCTGCCCCTGAGCAGCACAGTCTAGTCTAGAAGACAATCACACAAATGAACTAAAATGTAATGATAAGTGGTATGACTGACATATAATCTAAATTCTGTATCAACATCTTCCATCTCTACAGTTCCATGATATTATACACATCACTAGTCACGTTGCTGAATTTTGGCTTGACGGACTCCTAGAAACAGTGAGTCTGAGATCAGGGCTGGGAAAGGGGAAGGAAGAAAAGGGGAGAGGGGGAAGGGGAAGAAACAAGGACTATGTTCTATTCATCTTTGAATTCTCAGTGCCTCACACAGAATCTGGCAGATCAAAGGTGCCATGTATATTGACTATATGGAATTAATCACACCCTTCTTAAGGGGTGGGAGGTAACCAAGCAAAGCTAAAAGAAGGAAATGGACATTATCACTGAACTTGAAACTCATCTCCCAAACCACAAGAGAGACCCAACGGCATGAGCAAAGGCATCAAGAGGCAGAGCAGTCTAGGACGGCCCCTGACAAGCACAGCTGAGTTTAGGAAGATGCCCAGAGTAAATTCAAAGCCTGAGGATGTTCTGCCACTCCAAGCTATTCTCTTGGGGATCCTTGGATGTCCTAAGAGACTCACAGTGAAGAGCTAGTTATCCTAGATCTCCTATCCACCCAAGAAATACACTGAAGGATTCTGACATGCTAAGGACAGCTATAAATCCTCAGAAATCACATAACTCAGAAGTGGTCACAAGAATGACACACAAAACTCAGCACTAAGGCTTATTCATTTTTCATTCACTACAGACCAGATACTAGCATGACCCAAATTCCAACAGAACTGAGGATGAGACCACAGTGGTCATTCTCCCTAGTCTTGACCCAGATATGCCACAGCAATTATTGGGGGATTGTAACCTATAATATTTTTAGTAGGGTTCAATAAAAGCTATAGAAAACATGTCTCAGAAGAAAAACAGGGCCAATAATTTCATGTTTGGGGACTGTAGAGTTAACAGTGATTCTGTGAAATATTTTACATAAATGACCCATGCTCTCTAGCTGATAGAATCACAGTGAACTTCAGACTGTTCTGAACCAAACCCTTATACGTACATGGAAGGTAAACAATAGAGTCAAAATGAAATACTGTAGTTTGGTTTGTATTTTTAATTTATGAAAACCCGTTCAAGGGAGTTTACACACACCACAAATACGCTCTCAACAAGCTGAATTTTCATGCTCCTCTTATCACTATTTACATTGGGCCCTTTTCTCTAACCTATGGCCCAGAACCAGGCCACCATAGACCCTGAGAGGAAAGCCTCTGGATCCATCATGTGCAGGAGACAGAGTTGCACTTTCCTCTTCTCGTCTGTCTATTCTATAGTAGAGCCTGAGAGTGGGCTCCATGCCCTGGGTGTCTATGGATGTCGCATTGTTCTGCCTCACAGAAAGAAAAGGGGAGAAATCCTGCTAATGGTTTTATTTCAATAAACTGTTTAAAATCTAACATATAATTTCAAAAACACAGAAGAGTAAAATGAGGAGAAAATCTGTGTCGTCTGAAACTTTAAAAATAGAGAATGTTGACTATATTCCTTGCATTAAGTGAAGATGTATGATTCTGCAGCCTATAATAAAGACATTCTTTATGTCAAGAGAATGGGGTGAAAGGAGAAAAAAATCATGAATGTGGAATTGAGGAACGCTCTAAACATGGGGGGAAATGTTGAGAGACAGAAGTGACACGTAGGGGAAAATCCTAGTACCAAGAAAGCAGTGTAAGTTACAATGAACCTCTGGGAACATGAAATTGTTCAGAGTCTACCATGATGAAGAGCTGGCCAGGCTATAATGCCTTCTAAATCAAAATTCAAACGTACCTATGTGGGAAATGTTCCATAACATATCAAGTCTGCTTATATAATGGGTCAGTAAGCAAATGGACTTTACAAAAATTCCTTGACAGTGATATTTTGCTCAATTGTAGGACTGTGTAGGGCCAGAAAAAAAAAAGCATATAACTTCTTCACATTCTGCTTAACCTAGAAACATATCTATAGGGTTACTATATCAAATACATGCCATACTGTTTGCATTCATTATTAGTAAAAATATTTACAAAAAGGACACTGACATCAAACTTTGTAATAATGTCTTTTTTAAATTCAAATTTATTATGGCTTTAAGGAAATGTGTGATTAGGCATCCAAGCTCTTTCTAAACTCTAACATTTTAAAAATTATTCCTTTTAAAGTATTGTTCAAAGCTGTATACACTTTAGTTTTCAATAAAAAAAGATAATGAGATTAACAATTCATGATTTTATGTATTCACGCAGAGTGAAGAGGAAATGATGCTGAATCAAACTCCCAAACCCAAACAGCTGGGTAACTGAGTGAAATATTTTAAAGCTGATTCTGTGTGTGTGTGTGTGTGTGTGTGTGTGTGTGTGTGTGTACAATTTTTAATTACTAATTGAGCATCCAAAACTGACTGAAAGCTGACTGCTGTCCAAACTCTTCAAATTCCACAATTCCATCATTTCTTCCCTTTTACAAACCAGAAGATTTAAACATACACAAGTGCAGGACCGTTATGACCATTTCTCTTTCTTTAGCAATGATATCTACTTCTAGATTGGCTAGGTCTACAGCTAACAAATAAGTGGAATCTAGCTTCCTCCCAAAGCAGTTATGATGAACACCTACGAATACTGTTTTGGACGGATGGGCCCTGAGGGGTTCACTCTGGAAATCAGAAGCATCTGAGGTCATTTCCAAGCACTGCACAAGGGCTGACTTCAGAAAGCCCTCTGGAAGACACAGCCACAGTTGCAGGCTTCATGCTGCTCGAAACAATGCTGCTCCAGTCCACCAGAGATCTGAATCAGAAGAAAATCAGAAAAGAATTTTCCAGGAAACGTTTTAAGACCCAACTCAAACCCAAGGTCTGGTTTTAGTCTTTGACAAAAAAGATGTCACCCAAACATTGACTTTTGATTCCTGATTCTGTGAAAACGCTTCTGAAGACCAACTTTAGTGTCTGTCCGACCTAGGTCCTCACTGCTTGGAGCTCAGGACTTTTTCAGAAGATGGTATTATTTCGATTCTGCTTTTGAGGAACCAGTGGGGTTTGTTTTCTCTGGAAATAGCTCTTGTTCCCCCAGAATGTATAACATTTCCTTATCTTCACAACAGTCCTCTGAGAAGGGTAGGACAGGCGAACCCTCTCCGTTGTACTGACCAGACCATTAGACGACTTGCCAAGTGGCTCCCTGTAAGCAAAGCTGTGATGCCAGAACTAAACGCTCAAGTCCAGCACTTCAACGTTTTTACGCAAAGGCATCAAAAAGGGGTGTGACTGCTAATTTACTAAAAAATCTATTGATGTGAACATACAGATAAAATCCACATGTGACTTATTCCCCTTTGAGCTTGGCCACAATATTAATCTAGACCAAAATCCAGAGTTCACTTGCAAATAAATCATGGCCATAAATTTGGCCTTCATTTATTGTAGACTACCGAACACCTAACTGGGCCTCACTAGGAAACTATTTTTCTGATGGGCAAGAGAAAGGAACTTAAAAATCCACACAGCTGCCATGAGAGGTGACCTAAGAGAGAAAGCTGATAGAATCATGTAAGTCCTGGGGGAGGGGAAAAAAAAAAAAGAATTCCCCAGGAAGTGTATATTAATTAAGCAAATGTATATTAATAACTGTATTACCTTTAAAATTTTAAACCTAAGAAATGAGACAGCCATACCACTTATGTTTTCCTATATGGCATATACATGTAAATGACTATGCTAATTAAACTAAAACTGTGTGATTAAGGAGACTTACAATTATAATATACTTAATTCCTCTTTATAATTACTGCTTTAAATCTAGCAAAAGAGATTCGTCATCCTCTACTTTCACCTGGGGTTTAAAAGTAACTTTTAAAGGCTCGGGGGTCGAGATTTCCCCACCTTCTCGGGGAGGATGTGAGGCTCTGGCCTCCTTGGGGTCTGTTTCACTGAGCACCTCGGTGTACAGCTCACTGATGGGGCCCAGAGACTCGCTCCTGGCAATGATGTCCACCCTTATCTCCCTGACCTCTTCGGGACCTTCGGCCGCAGCACGGTCTTTAGTTTTCCGAAGGCTATGCATCTTAAAAGCTTCCTTTGAAGGAGCTGCATTAGAAATAGATTTCTTAAACCTTTCCCCTGACTGCTTCAGCCTCTCCCCTGACTGCCTTAACCTCTCCCCTGACTGCCTTAGCCGCTCTCTCCTCTCTGGCGTCACTATTCTAGTCCTAATTCTGTTCACTTTCTTGTCAAAATTCTGCCGTGTCTTCTGCATGTTTTCTTTGGAAAAGGCCTTTTTGATATTATCAATGCGCTTCCTGCCTGACTTTTTAAGCTTGGCAGATCTGCTCTCTTCAACATAATATTCTTCATCCGAAGACAGATCAACTGGGGGATCGAAGATATCATCCTCCTCCTCCAGACCCTCAGCAGTCAAGCTTCTGTCTTTCATGATAGACAGGGACGTTGGACACTGAATATCCTCCTGAAGGAGACAGAAAGCAAGCGTGTTAGCGATGGGTTCTTTAACCTTCCGGCCACGCCTTTTCAATCTCCTCCACGGGCTGCTTATCCTCCCCCCACTCCCTAAATGCTGGCATTTCTCAGGGTTTCTTTTTCTTCATCTCCCAAGCTCACCCCGAGCAAACTTATCCACTGCTCTACCTTCACATCCAGGCAAGCAGACTCACAAATCTTTTACCTTCACCTCTCCCCTTCCCCTAAGATAAAAACCCATTTCTACATGTCAGAAAGACTTCTCCACCTAGATGTAACACAGGAACCTCTAACTTCACATATCCAAAAATCAAGGCCCAGCCATCATCCTTTCCTGGACCTCTCAGCACCAATACCTCCAGGTGCCACCCAGAAAAACCTCAGAAGCATGGTCCCAAATATTCCCTCTCTTCATCCCATTTCCAACTGGTCACTAAGCGCTGTCGATAATATTGCTTAATAACTACTAACTCTTCTGTTCCCGCCTCCTTCCTCCTTGCCTCTACCAACGTCTTAGTTCAGGCCCTGTCATCTCAGGCCTGAACTCGTGCAATACTTATACCTCTAAAACATCACCAAAGTACTTCCTGAGAAATGTTTCTAAAACATAGCTCTGATCACATGCTTTCTCTACTTTAAAACATTGGGGAGCTCACCAATACTCAAAGGACAGAGTTCAAATTCTTCAGTATAATTAGAAGGCTCTCCAGTTTGAGCAAAACCTACTTTCCCACTCCTCCAGTCCAGCAACACAACCCCTCTGAGTTCCTTAAACACATACTGTTTTCATCCCTGCATGCCTTTATAAACGTGGTTTTTGCTACCTTTCACCTCTTTCCAGCTTTGTGAATAAAATCTTTCTTCGAGTCAATTCAAATATCCCCAACTTCCCCCAGAGGTCAAACCTGTCTCCAATCTATACCATAATGACACATGCATTCCTCTACTTATAACATTTATCACAGTCTGAATTGAATCAGAACTCTACTCATTTATATATGTCTCCCTGAGGCCTTCACTAAATAATAGCTTCCAGGAAAGCAGAGATGTATCTTATTTATGTCTTATGCCTGGCATCTATCAGAGTGCCTTGTACATAGTAGGTATACTCAACAAATGACGGTTGGAACAAATAAGAAGCATACGCCTTCATTCAACAAATTGTTACTAAGCACCTACCATGCACCAGTCACTAGTTTAGGAACTGAGAACCTCCCTCTTTGAATAAAACAGAGTAAAAGGGCTTCTCTGGTGGCTCAGTGGTTGGCAGTCCGCCTGCCGATGCAGGGGACGCGGGTTCGTGCCCTGGTCCGGGAAGATCCCACATGCCCGGAGCGGCTGGGCCCGTGAGCCATGGCCGCTGAGCCTGCACATCCGGAGCCTGTGCTCCGCAACGGGAGAGGCCACGGCAGTGAGAGGCCCGTGTACCGCAAAAAAAAAAAAAAAAAAAAAAGAGTAAAAGAACTTGTATTCTTGACGAGAGAAATAAACAAGTTACTTACATAGTATGTTGGATGGTGATAAGTGCTAAGGTGAAAAATAGAGCAGGGCAGGGGGATACACAGTGACTGGGGAGGACGCTCGGAAAGGCCTCACTAATAAGGTGACATCCAAGTCTAGACCTGAAGGTAATGCATATAACTGGGAGGAAACGAGAAACAGCAAGGAAGGCAGTGTGGCTGAAGCAGAGTGACCAAGGGGCAAGAGGAGAGAGGGTAAGAGAGGTAGTGGGAGGGCCAGCTCACGTAGGGCTCTGTATCCGATCATAAGGACCGTGGCTCTTACTCCGAGTGCGATAGGAAGCCTTCTAAAAAGTTTTGAGGAGGATAGTGATATGACTTGACCTATGTTGTAAAAGGGTCACCCTGCTGAAACGAGGCTATCGAGGGCAAGATGAGAAGCAGGGACAGCAGTTAGAGACCACTGAGCTCAATCAGGTAAGAGATGGATCAGGGTGTGGACAGAGGTGGTGGTGAAAAGTGGCCTGATTCCAGATCCACTTTGAAGGTAGGAGCCAACAGGATCTGCTGCTGCTAGATTGAGATGTGGAGAGTGTCAAGGATGATTCTCTAGTCCAGGGCCTGAGCAGCTGAAGGACAGATTAGCCATTCACTGAGATGGGGAAGGATGGGATCTGAACATGCTGACTTTGAGATGCCCACTGTACATCCAAGCAGAGATGTTGAGTGGACAGCTGAGTACATAAGTCTGGGATTCAGGAGAGAGATCTGGACTAGAGATAAATTTAGGCATCATTAACATAAAGATGAAACTAAAAATCATGAGACCAGATGAAAGAGATCACCAAGAGATTGAATGAATGGGTCTACACTCCATTATTCAAAACTCCTTGGAACCAAGCTACCTTTCAGAAATCAGAATATTTCAGATTTGGGGAAAATAATATATTACATAACATTCCCAGTGAGATCTTGGGAAGAAACCTTTTTGTGGCAAAAAAATACAAACATTCACTCTAAGGTGGGACAAAGAGTATAAACAGCCTCATGCTACTTGAGGTTGGGTTTTGGCATCCACTGAGTTCAGGTAAAGCTAGGTCTTGCTGCCAAATAAGTTACGATAAAAATTTTATTTTTACAGATTTTTGAATTTTGGTGTTATTGATACATAAATGGATTTTGGACCTGAAGATAAGAAGGAAGAGATGAGGGACTTCCCTGGTGATACAGTGGCTAAGACTCCACACTCCCAATACAGGAGGGCCCGGGTTCAATTCCTGGTCAGGGAACTAGATCCCACATGCTAAAGAACTAGATCCCACTAAAGACCCTGCATGCTGCAACTAAAGATCCCTCATGCTGCGACAAAGATCTCGCACGGGGCAACTAAGATTCCATGTGCCGCAACTAAGACCCAGCACAGCCAAATAAATAAATAAATAATTCAAAAAAAAAAAGAAGAGGAAGGAAGAGATGAGAAAGAACCAAAAAGGATAAATGTCAGCCAGTGAGGCAGGAGGAAATCCAAGAGCGAGAGGCACCCCCAGAAGCCAAGGGGAAAAAAGTTTCAAGAAGAGAGGGAGGGACCAACTATGACAAATATGTCAAAAAGGTAAAAGCACTCATCAAATTGGATTTGGGAACATGGCAGACACTGGTAACCTTGAGAACCAGGCCAGAAACATGGCTGCTAAAGGACCCCCACTTTCTATTTCGGGGTTATTTCTAAAACTAAACAGGAAAAACTTTAAAGATCATGGGATTTTTAACTGAATCCACGAGTTGAAATTTCTAAAAGAAACTGTGCTCCTACTTGAGATCCAGATTAAATCTGTTCAACCAAAAAATTTACTGTGTAAGAAATACATTTATACGTATTCCAAAACCTATCATCCTGATAGTCAAGAACGTATCCCCAGAACTTTACTTCTCTGGATACTTATTTAAAATTAAATTCTTTGGCTACAGGATTGGAGAGTCTAGGAACTTAAAAAAAAAAAAAAAAGGTAGAGTGGGTATCTCATAGCTCTCTGATGAATCAGAAGCAGCAACATTATTCCTCTCCTTTCCTGACACCTACTACAGGGAGTAGCTTCAGCAGCACTGAGTGGGTGGGTATGGACTGAGTAGGTATAATTAGAACAGGAGCCAAACAATAATTACTGTTTCATATGGAAAAACCCTCACAATCCTGCTGTGAAGCAATCAGTTATGGCTTAACTCAAGAATCACAAACCCTTCTTCAACTGCACAACAAACTCAGGCTTAAAAACAAAACAAAACAGGGGTAGAGACAGAGAAAGCACCTGCTATGTAAATCTATTTGTTGCAACTCCTCTGAGTCAAAGATACCATGAGTTAGTGGTGAATACACTGTAACAATAATTGAAAATTATAGGGCTGAATTACAGTTATTTCCAAATACAATTATTATACATTTTTTCATGTAAAATTCTAGGTAAAAAGATGATTTTTGTAACAAAATGAGTATTATGAGTCAGAGTATAATGGCCTTGATTATCAAAGTAATACTGCTAAGAGAATTTCGAATATTTAGAAGTCCGGGACTTATCATTAGGGAATGGCCAAATACCTCATTTGGGAGGCACGGGCATGTGGTTAGTAAGCAAAATTGTTAGAAGATATGGGAAGCCTCCTGGCTTTCTTTCATGGTGAGGAGGTTGCTAAGGTGAAAGCATGTTCAAGGAGAAATCATAATTGTATGTACAATCATAATTGTAAGGAGAAATCATAATTTCAAGGAGAAATTATCTAAAAAATCAGATAATTTTTTTCAATGCCAATGTCCACAATTAGGTGAAAGCTCTGCCGTACACAACGGTGGGAGATAAAATAGCAATAAAGACTGCCACCAAAAGATATATCTAGGGAAATCTTTTTGAGGAAAAACCCAAATCGAAATGAAAGTATACTAGAGCTGAATTACTCAGCTTCAAGTTAATTTTAGTGGAAGGAGCAATCTCAATATAGCCACTTAAACATATTAACTGTAAGAATGAATTATAAGAATTTTGGGAGTTCCCTGGTGGTCTAGTGGTTAGGATTTGGAGCTTTCACTGCCGTGGCCTGGGTTCAATCCTTGGTTGGGGAACTGAGATCCTACAAGGTGCGCAGTTGGGCCAAAAAAAAAAAAAAAAAAAAAAATATATATATATATATATATGCACACACATATATATATGACTTTTAACTGTTAAGCATATGACTTCTAACTGTTAAACCCATATGAATGCTGTATACAGTGTTCTAATATCTAATGAATCATTGAATCCATTGGTATTTATCTTTTCTTTACATGCTCTCCCATTACAAGAGATAGCCACTGCTTATAGATAAAGTGCTGCTTACTCTGAACAACTTAACTTCACAGACTCTTCATAGCATTATGTCTCTCACTAGTGCCTCTCGCTTCCTTTTTCATACAATCTTCTATTTATTCAAGTAACTGTAGGTGCTCAAAGAAAAAAAATAGCAACTTTCAGGGAATAAACAGGTGAATATAGAAACAACTTTTAAAAAAAAGAATTATGTCAATAGACAAACAAGGGTCAATTAGAACTTCTCAGAAACTCCTCTGCTTTCTTTAGCCTTTGTAAATCTTGATTGTTAACCTGGTCTACTCTTCACACAAAGGTTCTCAGGAGAAATGCTGGATACCAAGAATGTTTCCTGGCATGCCCCATGCAAGTGGAGGGTGAGTTATACCCATTACTGTTTGTTTGTTTTTTTTAAACATCTTTATTGGAGTATAATTGCTTTACAATGGTGTGTTAGTTTCTGCTTTATAACAAAGTGAATCAGTTATACATATACATATGTTCCCATATCTCTTCCCTCTTGTGTCTCCCTCCCTCCCATCCTCCCTATCCCACCCTTCTAGATGGTCACAAAGCACCGAGCTGATCTCCCTGTGCTATGTGGCTGTTTCCCACTAGCTAACTATTTTACGTTTGGTAGTGTGTATATGTCAATACTACTCTCTCACTTCGTCCCAGCTTACCCTTCCCCCTCCCCGTGTCCTCAAGTCCATTCTCTACGTCTGCATCTTTATTCCTGTCCTGCCCCTAGGTTCATCAGAACCATTTTTTTTTCTTAGATTCCACATATATGTGTTAGCATATGGTCTTTCTGACTTACTTCACTCTGTATGACAGACTCTAGGTCCAACCACCTCACTACAAATAACTCAATTTCATTTCTTTTTATGGCTGAGTAATATTCCATTGTATATATGTGCCACATCTTCTTTATCCATTCATCTGTTGATGGACACTTAGGTTGCTTCCATGTCCTGGCTATTGTAAATAGAGCTGCAATGAACTGTTAATGCCCGTGGAAAAGTGAATTCAAGAATGGATACTACATTCTCCAGTACTAAATTTAGATCCCCATTACATATACTACAACTGGCTTCTGAGAGTAAGATGACTGATTTTTTTTTTTTCAAAAATTTAAGTCTGGAGAAGGACTTCCAGGGACCTGGGAGGAGAGGGAAATGGTAAAGGCCTTCAGATGGCATAGTCGAACTTGACTACCTTTGAAGTAAGCAACCCTCTCTCTCCTCCCATTCTTCCTCCTAAATAACCAACAGGCTCTTAAATACAGATCCAAAATACCACTCTGCCATCCCCGTGTAACCTTATCAGCCAACAGTGGGCTATGGAGAATTGACTAAAGTGTAAAGAATGCCCCGGGAGTTATGGCCCACATCCCTGGTATCTTTCAACTACCTACCAACTGTGTTCCTATTTCAATTTGTTTTTATTCTTCTAGGCCTTTTCCCTATGCATATGGGCATACATTAATTTTAAAAATACAGTGTGATAACACTGCATATATGTACCAGTGAACATGCCTGCACACATTCCTGATTTTATGCTTACAACAAATTCTTTGACATTAAATTTTGGGGCCAAAAGGTTTGCGAATTTTTAAGGTTCTTAACACATAATACCAAAACCGCCCTCCAGAAATGTACCATTTAATATTCTACCAGCAGAATATTTAAGTGCTTATTATTTCCTACTCTTAAACTGTGCGAATGTTTCAGTAACTGCAAATATTTACATAGGTGAAAATGGAATTTTGCTCATTTACTTTGTCTTTTGTGAACCGACTGATAATGACTTTCCAATTTTTCTACCATGAAAGTTCAACTTTTTCCTTTTTAATTTGTAAGAGTTTTAAAATATATTATAGATATTAGGCATTTGCCATGGATGTGTTCCTATTTCAAAAAATATGAGTATCAAGTGCAGAGTAAGATAGGAACTTATTATCTCAACACACAACGCCACACAAAAACTATCATGTAAAATCAGCTAAGTAGGGACTTCCCAGGCGGTCAGTGGTTAGGACTCTGTGCTTCCTCTGCAGAGGGCACAGGTTCGATCCCTGATCAGGGAACTAAGATCCCACAAGCTGTGCAGTGCAGCTAAAAGAATTCAGCTAAGTAAAGACTTGGTAATCAAATATAAGGAATTACTTATGTGACTCCTACATTTATATAACTATAAGAAAAAAAACAACTGTCTGATTGTTCATTAAGAAATAGACCGTTTGTCTTATTATTGTGACTTATACATTATTATAGGTAAAAATTCCAATAGACAAATTATATTCTGAAAAGTTTACATTTTACTGTTTAGGGCTTTCTGGGCTCTCCATAATAAGGGAAAGAACCACTTTGCAGAGCTACAGGTCCTCAGTTTCTTTTTTTCTATAACAAAGAGGTGTTTTAAACTGGAGGCTTCTTAGATATCTTCTAGTCCTAACCTTCTCAAAGGCTTTGAGAGGGCATCATGCTAATACAGCTAATATGCCAAAAGCAGCTTACCAATATTAAGTTTCAAAGGCAAGAAATAGACTCAGCTATGATCCACAGTTCATATTACATGAAACGGCTGAGAAGCTCAAAACACTGACATGATCGTATACCAGTTAACATAGAAATGGTTTTATCCTGAGATCTCTGATGATACAGAACTCCACCACACGCATATACACAATCGTTACCTTGTGACAGGTCTGACAAGACCTGTTGGCCATTAAAGGACGCAAGAGACAGCAGTAATCGAGCTAAACACAGGTGCCAGCTTACCTGGAATATTACCACACGGAATTTGTTCTTCTTCATTATTTCCTCTTGCTTGGATTCAACTTTTTTGACGTGAGTTTGTTGCTTCTCCACTCGGGCCCTCACTTCTTTAATGTGAGCACTGATCTTTCGCGTTTTCTCCATCAGCTTGTTAATGACATAACCTGTGTTGCTGTGTGACTGCGAAAACTTCAGCAGGTCAATCTGGACGGTCTTCATGGCATTTTCCATCGCCCTGTGTCTCTCCTCTATCCTCTTCTGGCTGGCCTGCACGCTGTCCACGATGGCAGCTACTTTGTCCAGCACAGTCACGATGGTAAGAGCAGCATCTTGGTCTTCATCTTCTGTCACACTCGACAGGCGATTCTGGTGGATTTTATCAGCATTTGAAGCAGACCCATTATGTTCCATTTTATTTATTTCTCAGTGAAAGATGTCTTAGCGCAATCAATTCTGGCACTGAGAGCAAGAAGTTAGCCTGATAACAGGGAACAGGGTTGTTTAAAGGGTTGGAAACCCCACCCCTGGAGACTGGTCAAGTATTTGTAACTACAAATACCCATACGTGACTGTTCTGCAATATGAACCCTTGCAAAAGCACTGGGTGCTGTTCCAAACATGCTTACTGATGACTAAGGGACTCAAATAAGACTGTGTGGGTAGAAGAGGAAAGCTTTTTAAAAAAAAAGTTCCCTAAGGCCACCATGTTACTAATATTAAGCCTCGAAGCCAAATAACCAAAAAGGCAAACTCCAAGCGCTGGGTGAAGCTTCTACCTTTAGACAATTTCAAGCAGTATTTGTAAAAGCAAAAGGGAATTTTGAACTGAAATCTGCTTTTTCTATTAATTTCACATATTAAACATACTGATATGTCAATATCAAAGAATGCAGTAAATAAACACACCAAAACAGAGGCCGTATAGTGAAAACATTATATTATAACATGCTTTTCCAAACCAAATATTAAAATTAATATTTTGAACATATTCTTAAATTCTACATGCATACTTCTGAATACCTAAACTACATGTTAAACAGCTGAATACATTCTATTCACACTTCAGATCTTTAAACACCAACAATCTATTAGTATAGCTATTACTACAGGACAAATTTGGATAGAGGTCTTAGATGATTTTTAAGCTCATGTGAAGAGCACCAATCGTTAACAATCATTTTTGCATTTATTCACAAACACTGATACAATTGGTTTATTTATGTTAAAACAAATATTTCTTTAAAAATGAATGTGTATAGAAGTAGTTTAAATGATAGTGTAGGCTTTATTCCAATCTGTTTGTTAAACAGACTATTTTCACAACATCTAAATCTACTTTTCAGTGATCCGTTCCATCATTGCTACCATATACTTTTAAAAATTCAGAATTATTTTTTCAAGGAGAGAAAGGATCAAATTCCAGTCCATACACCTTATAAATATTTTACATCTAACACACACAGCTTTACAATTCATGCGATAGGCAGTGTCTAAAAAATCGGTTAATAAATCTCAAAAACATTGAAATGTCTAAACACAGAGTCTTCTAGATTTTCTTTTGTAAGAAAAGTAATCTGTAAACATCTTTACCTTCAGTTCATGCTTGGTCATTTGCTGTGGTCATTGTGGAAGAAGTGGGTCTGACTTTATAACCATTTGTGAAGTGGTCCATCTTTGCAAAAATATTACATTCCATGGGTAAAGAACAAGTCTTAGAATTACCATGTGGTACAAATTTGTGAAATCAATTTCTGTATTTAAAAACATAAAACAAAGACTACTAAACAGTCCAAAACTGTTGTAGCTGAATATTCTAAATACAAGCTAACAGTACTACACTAAAAATGTCCAAAAATAAGGCCTCTGAAATAAATATTTCCATTCTTTAAAAAAAGACAAATGTACATCACATGGTCAGTGTACATATAAAAGTCATCAGTTTAAACCATTCTGGATGATGTATCTGAAGTAAAATGACCTAGGTTTTGCTTCTGTCGTCGTCCTCTATTGTTTTTAGGGCATTTTCTGTTGAATTAAGAAAAAAAAAAGAAAAATGTCATTTTGTTTAGGATATTTCAAATGTTTCCAGAGTAACACACACTTCACATGTAAAGCCATACTGCATGTGACCACATGAAAGGGAAACAGACGCTATTTGATGAGAGACCAACATGTCAGACTGCCATCTTCTCTACAAAGCTGGGAGGTAAGAGGGTTTGATATATGATGCAGGTATGAATACAAATGGAACTCACTCCTGGAGTCTCCCCTGGTGCATGTGCATCCCCAAGAGGAATCCCCACCCTTCTTCTGGCCTGGCAGCTCCCAAGACACAGTGACTGCTAACATATAAACTCGTGACAGTAGAAAGGCTCCTGGCTTATGTACTTTCCCTGAGCATGATGACACCCCCAAAAATGACAAGGACAGCTTAAATGAAGGAGAAATCAGGAAGAAATGTGCTTATTAACCTCAGATCAGAATACACAGGAAATGCCTAGCAATTTCAGACAGTAACTAAGAAGAAGTCGTTCCACACCCTTCTAGGGCACACCACAGAACCCAGAATAGAACTGCCCTCCGGGGCATAAGGGATATTCCTCGACTCTGCTCTCACTGTTCCGTACATGTTCCTCCGCGGGGGTATAAAGCTCATCGTGCCGTCACTGCTCTTGTGCTTGCCCACTAGAATGCAAACATATCAGCTCCTACTGTGCACAAAGTGCTATGCTACACAACATGGAATAAAGGGACTGAGATGAGTTCCAGTAATTCTGAGTTTGGGCTCTGCTAGAAACTAGCTGTGCAACCTCCTCTTCCTATAAGCAAATATTAAAGTTGGACTAACCTCTAAAATCTCTGCCAGCAAGGAACTTATAATCTAATGGAAAGAAAGTCTTGAGAGAATGAGTGCTTCTACTGTAAGGTTCCAGGTTTTTATTCAGTTTCAAAGAGCACTACTTTGTCTTGACTTAAAAGCCTTGATGGTAACGCTTCCATTTTACATAACTGTTTTTCACAGATTTTATCTTACTCATCCTCATAAAAACACTTGGAGGTAGACAGTGATGGAATCATCTCCATTTCATAAATGGGGACACTGGTTGAGAGGGCAAGCAACCCTCTGCAACTGTCACAAACTCACCTTGACATTGGACAAGTTCCAACTTCCCGGGACCACGGTTTTTTCATCTATACAATAAAGGGATCTGGCTAAGGTGATGTTCAACATTAAAGAAGATTACAAGCATAAAAGAAGAAAATTTCACTTATGCAGTCTTGATAAGTGGGTCAGTGAGAACATCCTTTTAAAGGAAGATTCCTCATATGTAACAGCCACCCCAGGATAAGTGAAGAGCTGTCCCGTAATGGACTATGTGGGAGAGGCACTCCTTAAAAATGCAATGCAGATAAGTCCAGGCGCATAATTATAATATCCTAAATCCACATGAGCAAGACATTCTAGAGGAGAAAATGCCACAATAAAAAACCCTCAGGGAGAGATCTATGATAAATTCAATGAGTTGACCCTTCAGACATAGAGATGGAGGGCAGTGTAGACACTGTAACACAGTTAAAATAAATATATGGCAATGCTGACGTGTCTGTGAAGGCAGCAAATGCATTTGGGGTATAAATTGGGGGGGGCGGGGTACTACCTTGAAAACTACTTGCCGGGTATCTTTAATTTAGTCATTGAGGATTACAGCACAGTGAGAATCAAAGCAGAGAGCTGGACAAAAGGCTGGATACGATCTGTAAAAGGGCTGAACTATCTCTGTGATCTTGGCTAAGATACTTCCCATCCCAGGGCTCCAGTTTCCTCACTTCTCTAGAATGAAGGGGTTGAATGCAAAATAACTCCCTGCTGACTTTAACATCCTTTGATCTTAAAGATGGCACTGTCACTGGGTCTCAAAATCTTCCCTTCCCTTTACCTAATTACCTTATTTCTTTCATTCATCTTCAAAATCATCTATTACTCCACTCCTGCTTTACTCTAATGATGTCCTAAATGGTCTCCCCCAACCTCACATTTTCTCTCCTCTGGTGAATTTTTCAGATGACACTCGGATTAATGCTCTGGAAAAAGGGTTCATACCAAGTCCCTCCCCCGTTCAAAAACCCTGAACCACTACAAAATCAAGTTTGAACCTTGCTCCCATGCAATGGTCATACTTGGCAAATATATTTCCCAAGATGACTCAACACAGACCCTCTTCCTCTTGGTGGTTCAGTGGAAAGAGGAATGATTTAGGAAATGGGGCAGCACCAAATCCAAATCCAGACACTTCCACTTGCTAGCTGGATGACCACAGGCAAATTACTTAACCTCTGAGCCTATGTTAAATAGCCACAGGCAGCCCTGCTGTTACATGTAGTTTTTTTTTTTCTATTTTCTCTTTGTGCTGTCATTATTTTTTATAATATTATGTCTCTACTTTAATCTACTGTCCAATTTTATACTCAGTAGTCTTGCCTAAGGGCAGATCATCTGTTCTACAGAATAAAAGTCCACTGGCTTTAGTGCTTAAATTTTATGAAAAATATCTGTTTCTCAGAGAATATTTTTTATCATTTCTAGATTTATCATTTTAGCTCCAGATGGCTGAGACCACTGAAGATCTGCTTCTATCCTGTCTTTGGATAGAAGAGCCATAAATCCATTATGGCCTGCCAATATCTGCACTTGATAAATTCCAACCCTCTGCCCAGAGTAATACAGAAAAGTATAGAGATGATGTTTATGGGACTCTGAACCAAGCCTTAAAGGAGGTAGGACAAAGCAAGCAAGAAGAAAAGACATGAGACTGGGAAGCATAAAGACAAGATGAACTTAATTTGCTTTTACATCTCCCAGGTCCAGTTCAGTTTCTGACTTACATATTTCCACTCAGCCTGGAAAACACCCATTTTTAGGCTAATTGCACTCCAAATACGTCCTTTAGTTTGGGGCTAGTTATGATAAACTCCAACAGTTTTAGTTATGATAGAGAATTTTGAAGTTTAATATTTATGACTGTATTCCAGAAAATGAAGTAATGTTAAGACAACATATAAAAAAGCAGTTTCTTTAACCTCTGATTTCTTCCTTATTATATTTACTATGGATAAAGTATATTCTTAGGGCATAAGACCTAGTCAGTTCTGCAGGACTTAAAACGTTTCTGCATGGCTCTTACGTGCATGTGCAGACCATTCTGCTACCATCGCTGTCCCTAAATTCAGTGCTTGAAGCACACACATAGTTCTAAGATCTCGAAATTCCTTTATGCCACTGAATATCCTCCCGCTTCCCTCTGCTTGCAGCCTGTAACCCTGGGAGTGAGTTCTTGACCAAATTCTAAAGCAGCAAGACACTGAGAGGTCAGACCTACGTGGAAACCTTAGAGAACTGATCCTAGGATTTCTTCCTAATAGGCTGGTGGACATAAAGTCCCTATCATTTTGAGTGTTTCAAGGTTCTTGAACACAGCTACCCACCTCTAATTGAAAGTTGGTGTTTCTTAGGCCATTACCTACCTTGTTATGCACATGACAATTGCTACTATAATGGCAATCTGTACAGCTCCAATAATTGCTGCAATAAGAACATGAGTGAGCTTTTGCCTACTTGGCACTACATAGAGAATACTAAAGTCTGTCTTTTCACAGTGCTGTCCAGTGTAACCAGATTCACATCTGAAAAAGGGGAAAAAAAAGGATTCCTATAAATTTCAATAATTCCAGGTTTTAAAATTAAACATACAAAAGAATGACAAACTTAAACAAAAACAGCAAATCAGGCACTCTCCCACCATCTAAAAAAAAAACATTGCCATCATTGTATTTCCTTCTACTCTTTCTAATATGACTATTGTATAAAGTGCTTCTTCCACTTATCATTATATCACATTAATTTTAGAGCTGCTAAGTAGTCTTTATACTACTTTATTACTGCCATTTAAAAATGGATTCACAATATCCCATTCGGTGGCTATAATACAGCTAACTTATCTATTCCTTGCTCTTAGACGTATCAGTTATTTTCCATTTTTCAGAATTATGGATTAGGTGTGGTGGATATTATGATGAATGTGCACTTTTCTATATTTAGTGTTATCCCTTAGGCTAGATACTTGGAAGTGGGATTATTGAATAAATAGATATAAACATTTACAGTTCTCTGAACGTAACACCAAATTATATTCAAGATAACTTTTCAGTACACATAATACAATCACTTAAAATGCAGGGGGGGAGATGAAAATAAGTTATTAATGACAGAAACACAGCCAAGCAGTCAAATAGGTGTGAATCTTAGAAATTATCTGAATTCCAATTAAGAGTAAATAAAAAGGCAACATCAGGTGATGATAGTAACTTGACAGGGGGAAACATTTAAGATACTTAATAGAAAATTCCCATTTTTTAGTTGACAGAAGCAAAATGTGTAAATTAGCCAGCCTTCGGTTAGAACTGATTAATAAAACATCTGACGTATAAGGATATTTATTAATGACCCACACTTCATTACAAAAAATAATTTTTAATAAAACACACATAGCAAGAAAGAAACCTGGAAGTAAACAGGGGAAGCCAGGGGTGATGTGAGTCCACAATTCCTACCCTTGAGGTTCCTAGCCGCCTGCCAGAAGGTTGCACACTGGGTTCTAAGCTTCCTAGCAGACAGAAAATAGTAGTACAGTAGATATACAGATCAGAAAACATAATTGAGAGCCCATAAATACACCCATACATCTATGGTCAACTGATTTTCGACAAGGGTGCTAAGGCAACTTGATGGGAAAAGAACGGTCTCTTCAACAAATGGTGCTGGGACAACTGGGCATCCACATACAAAAGAATGAAGCTGGACCTCTTTCTCACAACATACACAAATTAAGTCAAATGGATCACAGATCTAAATGTAAGAGCTAAAACTACAAAACTCTTGGGGGGAAAAAAGGAAAGTAAATATTCATGACCTTAGATGAGGCAATGATTTCTTCATATGACAACAAAAACAACAACAAAAAAGTTAAATTGGGCTAAATCAAAATTAAATCTTTTGTACATAAGGACACTATCAAGAAAGTGAAAAGATAACCCACAGGAGAAAATTTTTGCAAACTATATATCTGATAAGAGACTGTATCTAGAATATATAAAAATACTATTACAATTCATTAACAAAAAGACCAAAAAATACAAAATAGGCAAAATATCTGAATAGACATTTCTCCAAACAAGATAGGTAAATGACAAATAAGCACTAACATCATTAGTCATCATGGAAACACAATCAAAACCACAGTATGATGAGGTATCTAATATAGCCATTAGAAATCAAAAAGTCAGATAATAACAAGTGATGGCAAGGTTACTGTAAAGAACATAAAATGATGCAGCCACTTTTGATAATAGTCCGGCAGTTCCTCAAAAAGTTAAACATAGAGTTAGCATTTAGCCCAGCAATTCCACTCCTAGGCAATTACCCAAGTGAAATTAAAACATATGTCCACACAAAAACTTGCACAAAATTATTCAAGGCAGCATTATTCATAATAGCCAAAAGTGGAAACAGTCCAACTATTCATCAACTGGTAAGTGGATTAAAAAATGTGGTATTACCCATCCAATGAAATATTATTCAGCCACAAAAGGAACAATATACCGATATATGCCACAACATGGATAAACCTTGGAAACAGTATGCTAAGTGAAATACACAGAAGACCACATATTATATGAATATAATCCACTTAAATGAAATGACCGGAACAGATAAATCTATAGAGACAAAGTAGATTATTAGTTGTCTAAGGCTGAGGAGGATGGGGAGATTTGGGAATAATAGCTAAAGGGTATAGAGTTTCCTCTTGGGGTAATAAAATGTAAAACTGACTGTGGTGACTACACAACTCTGTGAATACACTAAAAACCATTGGATGAAGGAAAGAAGGGGAGAGGAGAGGAGGGGAGAGGAGAGGAGAGGAGGGGAAGGCAGGGGAAGGGGAGGGGAGGGGAGGGGAGGGAAAGGGGAGGGGAGGGGTGGGGAGGGGAGGGAAAGGGGAGGGGTGGAGAGGGGAGGGAAAGGGAAGGGGAGGGGAGAGGAGGGGAGGGGAGGGGAGAAGGATAGGGGGAGGGGCGAAGGAAAGGGGGAGGGGAGAAGGAAAGGGGGAGGGGAGAAGGAAAGGGGGAGGGGAGAAGGAAAAGGGGAGGGGAGAGGAAAGGGGAGGGGAGAAGGAAAGGGGAGGGGAGAAGGAAAGGGGAGGGGAGAAGGAAAGGGGAGGGGAGAAGGAAAGGGGAGGGGAGAAGGAAAGGGAAGGGGAGAAGGAAAGGGAAGGGGAGAAGGAAAAGGAAATGAAAAAGGAAGAGGAAAAGGAAAAGAGATAAAATCACTGATACAAAATACAATCTCCACAAAATGAAATCAAGCCAGTTGTTCAAAAGAATCACAGTAACTGGACAACTACATGTAAAAGAATGAGATTAGAACATTTCCTCACACCATATGCAAAAATAAACTCAAAATGGATTAAACCTAAACATAAGACCTGAAAACCATGAAACACCTAGAAGAGAACATAGGCAGAACACTCTGACATAAATCGTAGCGATATTTTTTTGGATATAGCTCCCAAGGCAAAAGAAATAAAAGCAAAACTGAACAAATGGGACCAAATGAAACTTAAAAGCTTTTGCACAGCAAAGGAAACCACAGACAAAACAAAAAGACCACCTAATGAATGGCAGAAAATATTTGCAAATAATACAACTTATAAGGAGTTAATACCCAAAATATATAATCAGCTCATACAACTCAATATCAAAAAAACAAACCAATCAAAAAATGGGCAGAAGGTACTTCCTTGGTGGTCCAGTGGTAAAGAATCCGCCTTACAATGCAGGGACGCAGGTTCAATCCCTGCTCAGGGAACTAAGATCCCACATGCCATGGGACAACTAAACCCACATGCCACAACTACTGAGCTCACGCGCCTCAACTAGAGAGACTGCATGCCACAAACTACAGAGCCCACATGCCCTGAAGCCTGCGTGCCACAATTAGAGAGAGAATACCCAGACGCCACAGCTATAGAGAAGCCCACGCACCTGCAACGAGGAGTCCTCGCGCCACAACTTAAGATCCCGCATGCCTCAATGAAGATCCTGCGTGCCGAAACTAAGACCCAATGCAACCAAAAATAAAATAAATTTTAAAATTAAAAAAAAAATGGGCAGAAGACCTGAATAGACATTTTTCCAAAGAAGACACACAGATGGCTTACACATGAAAAGATGCTCAACATCTCTATTTATTAACAAAATGTAAAACCAAAAAAAAAATGAGATATCACCTCACATCTATCAGAATGGCAATCATCAAAAAGTCCACAAATAACAAATGTTGGCAATGATGTGGAGAAAAGGGAACCCTCCTACACTGTTGGTGGGAATGTAAATTGTGCAGCCACTATGGAAACAGTATGGAGATTCCTCAAAAAACTAAAATAGACCTACCTTATGACACAGAAATTCCACTCCTGGACATATATCCAGAAAAAAACAAAAACACTAACTTGAAAAGATACATACATCCCAATGTTCATAGCAGCACTATTTACAATAGCCACGATACGGAAGCAATCCAAGTGTGCATCAACAGACAAATGGAATAAAGAAGATGTGCTATATATATATATACAATGGAACACTCCTCAGCCATAAAAATGAATGAAATTCTGCCATCTGCAGCAACATGGAAGGACATAGAGTATATTATGCTTAGTGAAATAAGTCAGAGAAAGACAAATACTGTATGATATCACTTATTTGTGGAATCTAAAAATAAAACAAATAAATGTAGATAGCAAAAAGAAACACACTCACAGATATAGGAAACAAACTAGTGGTTACCAGAGGGGAGGTGGAAGGGAGGAGGTACAAGATAGGGGTTATGGCATTAAGAGATACAAACTACTATGTTTAAAATAGATAAGCAACAAGGATATTGTACAGCACGGGGAATTATAGCCATTATTTTGTAATAACTTTTAATGGACTATAATGTATAAAATACTGAATCACTATGCTGTATACTTGAAACTAATATAATATTGTAAATCAATTATACTTCAATTTAAAAAATAAAGAATCACAGTTACTATTTTAATAAATTTAAGGGAACTTATCTCATTAGTCCTCACTTAAAGAGGGTATTTTTCTGGTAATTCCCTGGCGGTCCAGTAGTTAGGACTAGGTGCTTTCAGTGCCAAGGGCACAGGTTCAATCCCTGGTCGGGGAACTAAGATCACCACAAGCCGTGTGGTGTGACCAAAAAAAAAAAAAAAAAGGAGGGTACTTTCTCATACAGGGAACTTCCCTCAATAATACAGCTGCAATAAATTCAATAATGAAGTCTCATAGGATTATTTAAAATAATGCCTTTCATGGTAGGCTAACAGCTAAAACTCAAAGCTCAGTGAAATAAAAATAGTTCCATAGGGAGCTATAACAATGTCCTAGTTATTCAGCTCTCTGACACTTTAGCTTAACCCAAAGATTAAAAATCAGAATATCGGGTTTCCCTGGTGGCGCAGTGGTTGAGAGTCCGCCTGCCGATGCAGAAGACACGGGTTCGCGCCCGGTCCAGGAAGATCCCACATGCCGCAGAGCGGCTGGACCCGTGAGCCATGGCCACTGAGCCTGCGTGTCCGGAGCCTGTGCTCCGCAACAGGAGAGGCCACAACAGTGAGAGGCCCGCGTACCACCCAAAACAAACAAACAAACAAAAAAAATGTATAGGCCATATATGATTCAGGCAATCCTCCCTGGACATTATTTTCTGCACCTGACTTTAGGGTTATACTCTCCAAATACCCAGAGTATTAACTTCTAGGTTAGCACTACTTTTTCTTGTTGCTGGATAAAGGCAGATCCAGACATTTGGTCCTCTACTGCCTATCTTTCATCCCCATACCCTCCATAGTAATCTCATCACTCCCATGGCCTCATGGGCTGACTCATTCACTCATCATTTAACACATTTATTGAGAACCTGACATATGCCAAGTACTATAATGGGCATTTAGGTTACATCAGTGAACAAAGATCTCTGGCCTGTTTACCCTCTAGTCAGGGAGGGAGGGTCAAGAAACACGCTAAGCAAATTAAATGGTTATGTTAGAAGGTGACATGTACTACACAAGAGAGAGGAGAGAGAGAACTAAGGGATAACATGAATGCCAGGTATGGGCCAGGAAGGGAGGACTGCAGCTTTAAGTAAGGTGGTCAAGGTAGGCTTCAGTAAGAGACATGTGAGTAAGGATGTGAAAGAGGTCAGGGAGTTTGCCATGTGGACAAGTGGGAGGACAGCATAACAGGCAAAGGAAGAGTCAGCACAAAGGCCCTGAGGTGGGAGCATAAGTGCACGGTCTGTGTCCAAGAAATAGCAAGTATGGCTGGAGTGGGACAGCCGAAGGGAAGCAGGGGACCAAGACAGAGAGGTAAAGGGGCCCACCTGTGAAGTTCTCCCTCATTCAGAAGATGGAGGAGTTGCTGGAAGGGCGTTAGCAGAAGAAGGACATGAACTGACTTTTATTTTAAAAGTCTCACTCTGGCTGCTGTGTTGAATATGGACTATTTAGGATACAATCAGGAAGGCTACTGCATAATGCCAGAGGGGAAAATGGTGCCTAGACTAGGAATGGCAGTGACAATGATGAGAAGTAATCAAATTCTGGATATATTCTGAAATAGAGCGAACAGGACTCTTCAACTGACTAAATATGGAGTACGACAGAGACAGAAGTCAAAGATGTATCAGAAGTGTTTTGTCTAAACCAATGAAAAGATGGAGTTGGCATCAACTGAGATGGAGAAGTTATAGATGGAACAGGTTTACGGGAGGGTAGACAGATCAGGAGATCAGCTTAGGTCCTGTTAGCTTGGGGTGTCAGACAAACCATGTGAAAATGGCAGTGAGGGAGAGAGATCTGTGAGTCCCACACTGAGGAGAGAGGTCTGGGATGGGGGTCATTAGCATATGACATGTAAAGCCCTGAGGCTGGATGGAATCACTAAGGAAAAGGACCAGGGCTGGATCCTGGTGGTACACCAACACTGAGAGACCAGGAAGCAAAAGAGGACCCAGGCAAGAAGGCTGAAAGGAATGGCCAGTGAGGTAGGAGAAAACCAAGAGAGTGTCGTCCTGGAAGCCAAGTGAAGAATGTCTATCACACAGGAGGTCAAACGCCACTGATCGTTCAAAAGTAATTTAAGACTGAGAATTGACTAATGAATTTAGTAACAAGAACAGTCTCAGTGAAGTGCTGGGTGGCAAAAGCCTATTGGGATGGATTCATGAGAGATGGGAAGTGAGAAACTGAAGACAGATTATAGACAACTGTTTTGAGTTCTTCTACAAAGGAAAGGACAGAAATGGGACAGTAGCTGGTAGAGGTCTTTCAAGGTAAAAGAAATAAAAATATATTTACAAATATATTAAAAAATATATGTACACAAGAATATATGATAAGAAGAAAAGGGGGGAGCACTGCTGGCAGTGATAGTAAAAAGTCTGTGGGCATTCTCCTCATATTGCTTCAGTTTTCTCAGTGAACTTGGAAACAAGATCATCAGCTGAGAGTGAGGATGAGAGAGGAGTGAGTCTGAAGAGAGGGGTGACGGTATAAAGCAGTCACCTTATCTAGGACAGGAGGATGAATGGACCGCAGTTATAGAGTGACTGCAGGCAGTATACAGGGCCCACTGAGTATAAAGGTCAGTGAGACCAGTCAGTCTGGTGAGTGTAGGTATACAGCAGGCGGGAAGCTGGAATGAACCTGGATTATAGTTTTGTCAAGTGAGTATATGATGAAGCAAGAGACGGACTGCAAGGATTGACCACGAGTTAAGCTGAGTAAGGAGGCGATGAGGACATGCAGGGTGAGAGATCAATTACTTGGAGGCCCAGTGGGGTGGAAGGACTGCTGAGTAGGAATTAGAAGGGATACGCTAGAGATGGAATGATTCCCAAACACACCTTCAATGTGCATCTGTCTCATGAGTTCCAAAACCACAGATACCCAGTAGCCTACTAGGTAAGAGGATAGCCCACAGACACCTGAGAACAAGCATTACTAAGCTCAGTACATCATGTCCCCGCAAACCTCCTGCCCCCATTCTCCTTCCCCACTCAATTCTGCATCAGCCAGAAACCAGGGAGACTCTTGATTCTTCCTTCCCATGACCCTCCACCAACTCCCACATTCCCATCTTCATACCCAACTGGTCACCAAAACCTATGGATTCAGCCACCTATTTTCTCTCTGCAACTTATCTCCTCATCTCATTCCTACTACAACTTCTTTACTTGGTTCAGGCTCTCACTGTTCACTCATACAGAGTCTCCTAACATTCAGTCTTCTAATCCATTTTTCACCAAGCCACCAGGGTGGCTTTCAGATCTGACCACATCGTTCTTATTTAAATCCTTAAATGGCTTCTCACTGCCTTTAAGACAGAGGACAACCTCCTGGGTTGGCACAAATGTCCCTGTAAGACTTGTCCCTCCTCCTGCAATGTCCTCCATGCCCCCTTCAGGTTGAAGTGCTTTTTTGAAGTCCCAAATCACCTCATGCATATCTACGTATGATAGCATTTTTCATATTATATTTTAATTGTGTATTATTTGTCAGTCGCTGCCACCAGACTGTATGTTTTTTTGAAGGCTAGATCCATGTCATATTTGAATTTGAGACCCCAGTGTCAGGTAGGATTTGGTACCAAATAGGCAATAAATAAACAAACTAATGATGGGACAATGCTAAAAGATTTTAACCTAATAATAGGACTGTGCCTAAAGGGTGTTCATCTCTGCCTGTTTCCTGCTACTCAAACACATACACCTACCAGTGGAAATGCACGTGATACTATGGCCTGGTTCTTGTGGACACTATAAATGCTTAGACAAAAAAAAAAAAAGATCACCTGCTTTTTGGAGTTACAAGAATGCAGAAAGAGATTCTGTAGCATTTAAGAAACACCTCTGGTCTGAAGAAGAGGGAAAAGTTGGCCATGATCACATGTCATTCAAAAACTATTTACTGAGTAGCTACTGGAAGTGGCCTTATGCTACTAGGCACTAGGGAGAGAGTGGTTGGCAGAGCAGAGTCCCAAACCTAATGGTGTGTACAGTCTAATAACATCAATTGCTATTTCTTAAACACACATTGTGTAACAGGCACTGTGCTCAGCACTCTGCATACACTAGCTCATTTAATTTTAACCACACTAGGAAACAAGTACCATTATTATTTTTTTACAAATAAGGAAAATGAGGCTTAGAAATTTTAAGTAACTTCCAAAGGGCATAGCCAAAAACTGGCCAATCCGATATACCTGATTCCAAAGCCTTTAACTACTAAACCATTCAGTCTTCTTGTTTTTTTTTAAACAAATTTGGTCTATTCTTCAGTTCTCTTTTCTGTTTTTGTTTTTTTATTTTATTTTATTTATTTATTTATTTTTATTTTGGCTGCGTTGGGTCTTCGTTGCTGCGCACGGGACTTCCTCTAGTTGCGGCGAGCGGGGACCACTCTTTGCCGCAGTGCACGGGCTTCTCACTGCGGTGGCTTCTCTTGCTGCAGAGCACGGGCTATAGGCGTGCAGGCTTCAGTAGTTGTGGTGCACGGGCTTAGTTGTTCTGCGGCATGTAGGATCCTCCCGGACCAGGGCTTGAACCCATGTCCCCTGTATTGGCAGGCGGATCCCCAACCACTGCACCACCAGGGAAGCCCCCATTCAGTCTTCTTACTGTCAATGAGTAAAATACTACAAAGTGACCTGGTATCATTTCATTATCAGGACATCATCCTCTCTCATCCCTCAATGTTAGGTATCTTAAAAGACACTCTATCCTAAGAGGACAACACGATCTGATCTTCTTTCAAGGTATGTATGTCACTGTGAGACAAGTATGAGGAATCCACTGTATGATTTTATTTTAAAACTGGCCTGTTCTCCCTTGCATGGCTATATTTTTTTTAACATCTTTATTGGAGTATAATTGCTTTACAATGGTGTGTTAGTTTCTGCTTTATAACAAAGTGAATCAGTTATTACGTATGTTCCCGTATCTCTTCCCTCTTGTGTCTCCCTCCCTCCCACCCTCCCTATCCCACCCCCCTAGGTGGTCACAAATCACCGAGCTCATCTCCCTGTGCTATGCGGCTGCTTCCCACTAGCTAGTTATTTTACGTTTGGTAGTGTATATATGTCAATACTACTCTCTCACTTCGTCCCAGCTTCCCCTTCCCCCTCCCCGTGTCCTCAAGTCCATTCTCTATGTCTGCATCTTTATTCCTGTCCTGCCCCTAGGTTCATCAGAACCATTTTTTCCCCCTTAGATTCCATATATATGTGCTAGCATACGGTATTTGTTTTTCTCTTTCTGACTTACTTCACTCTGTATGACAGACTCTAGGTCCATCCACCTCACTACAAATAACTCAATTTCATTTCTTTTTATGGCTGAGTAATATTCCACTGCATATATGTACCACAGCATGGCTGTATTTTTTTCAATGTTCAGGAAAAGAGGTGGGGTGGGGGGGAGGCTGGTGCTAGCTCCTTCAAAGACAAGAAAACCTTTCAATCAGGAAGAAGCAGAAAGTTTAACAAAGAATTCTTAGTAACCATTAAAACAGTTTATAGTGTTTTGTTTTATTTTTTAAGTAGGAGGAGAGTGGGGCAGGGGGGTAAAGAGTCAGGAGAATGGAGCTAAAGGAATAGAGGAACCAGGAGACCTGGTTTCACACAGCTTTCTTTTACTTCTTGAGAGAGAGATTCACTGGCCAAACTGCAGGGGGGCAGGAGTGAGCAGAATGAGAGCAATCTCCCCCAGTCTGGAAACATTGCCTGGCCCACTAGACCATCCTGAGGTGGAGGACAAGCTCCCAGAAGCAGCGGCAAGAAGTGTTATCAGTACAGACACAGAAGAGCAAAAAGCACAAAGATCATCAGGTTGAGTATCAGGAAATTTGAGACCTAGTTTTGTCTCAGCTCTATTTCTAACTTGCTGCTGAGTTTCAACAAGTCGCATGGACACAGATTCTCTGTTTCCATAATCTCTCATATCACCCCTGATCTCTCATATCACACATTCTACATCATTTTTAGAAATCTATTTTACTATAAATTATTTGAGTTACATGTCCTCGGTTCTTAACACATTCTCTAGTCCCTCAAACCACTCTGTGATAGACTGCTTAAAAAACAGAATAATGTTGGTTTATGGCATATTTTTATATTAAAAAATACATAGCATAATATTAAAAATGTTAAGTCCATCTCAAAACCCTAAGAGAACATTTGTTTTTGTTTTTGCATATTACTTGCCAGTTTTTTCCAAATGATGCTGCTAATTTATTTTTTAACTCAATTGTAAATAAATACTACCTTTTAGTAATATTTTTAATCCACATTTCATTGCCTTCTATAGAGCAGTGACCAATGATGGAAAAAATGTCTCACCTCTGATCTGGAGGTACTCTGACTTACCTACAAGAAGCCTTCTGAGTAGAATAAATGAATTCACATTTTCCATGGATGCAGTAACCATTGAGGTTTTCAGGGCAAGGCATGTGGTTTCCAATATAAACATCTTCCCTTTGATCACTAGCATCTTACAAGAACATAAAACAGGTCAATAAACAGTGAAAAGCAAACTGAAAAATATGGACTTTTCAAAGGTTCTAAGGCAACAAATAAATTCACCCCTTGCTGGGTAATTTGGAAAGGAAATGTATCAGATAGGAGGCTGGACAAGAACCAAGGTCTCATTATGCCACAAACACAGCAGGTAGGCTCTTTAGACTCAAAGCATTTAAAAGTATTTGCAGGATGTGACCACTGTGAGCTACTGCTGTTTAAAAACAATCTGCCAAAAAAAAAAAGAACCAACAAACCTTCAACATCTTTGCTATAAAAATAAATGTTACTTCTAAAAGAAATCTCACTTCCCTGACGGAGGGATGGCGTATACAGCATTGGCTTTTGGAAAGCTGACTTACTGTAACCATTCACCTTGAGGCTATGAAACTGAGGCCAAAGAACACTGGTATGGCAGAGAACAAGTATGAGATTCTGAAATTTTAGGATAAAAGGTTTATTTTGGTATGAAAACTATCCAGCATACTGATTTTTTCCCAAATGAAAATAGTTTTGCTGTTCTTTTTATATAGTTTTTCTTCATATATGTTACTATAAAAAAATTCAAATAATACAGAGAACAAATAAAAAAGAAATTTAAAATCACCTGAAATCCCTCTAACCAAAGAGAACCATTGTAAACGTGTTAATGAACATCTGTTTGGACTTAGGCATACTGATTTGAACTGAACTGTGTTGAACTGAAGAAAATAAGAAGGGTGGTGAGTAATTCCACTATCAGAAATGGGAAGAGAGTCAGGAAGGAAAGATAGAAAAGGGCAGGAAAGATGAAGGCATGGAGACCCAGTCTTCTAAATCAATGATATTCATTCATTCATTCATTCTCTCTCTATCCTTATTTGTCTCTTTCTCTCATATAGTTACATACGCACGTACTCATTCACATACACAATCTGGAATCGATTTTTTTTTTACTTTTTTTTCTGGCATATACTTAATACTTTAGTCCTCAGCTCTATGGACCCAGAGTTCCCAATGTTTACAGGCCTGTCCATGTGTAGCAAAAATTCCCAGGCTTCCTGCCATTTCGTACAGTTCCAGCTTACAGATTCTGTGCATAATTAGCTGTGTGACGTTGAACATACCACCCTCTCTAAGCCTGAGATTTCACAACTGTAAAGTCGGGACCACAACAGGACTATACTTAATGCAGTTTTGAGAGGATTATGTGAGATAATTAATGTACGTACAAGACCACTAAACCAACCAGCTCTCCATGTACCAGATCATGCAACAGCAAAGGCTTATCTCCCCAAAATACAAAAAGTGTTAATATAATCTGAAGAAAGTTAATGGAGACAAATTAAGAAGGAATAAATAGGAGGCTATGTGTATATCTGTTTATACAAGTGTGGGGAGAGGAAAAGCAAGGGAGAAATGGGAATAGAAGTACCAAGTGTGAAAAAACTGAGAACTGAACATGCAGATTTCTCTGGAGATCAAAATTTACATACAAAAGGAAAAACATTTAATGACTATTAAGCTCAAAGATATGATAACTACAGCAGAGAGTATCACATCATCCTTAACAAGACCAAACTTACGTCATTTTACCTCAAATTTTATATATTTACATTATACTAATTTATGCCTAGGAAGAGCACTAAACTAGGAGAAATCCAACACGTAAAGTCTCAATTTTAAGGGTATCTCTGCTATTTTGTAACCTTAGTCAAATCATTTCTAAGAGAGTTGAATGAGATCAGCAAAGTCTATCAGAAGTATAATACAAGACATGTACATAATTTTTTATTTTCTAGTAGTCATATTTTAAAAAGAAATAGATAAATTAATTTTAATCATATATTTTATTTAACCTAATATATCAAATAAATAGCATTTCAACATATATAATCAACACATAAAATTTGATAGTTTACATTCTTTTTCTCAAATAGGTCTTCAAAATCTGATGAGCACTCCACACTCACAGCACATCTCAATTCCGACTAGCCACATTTCAAATACTCAATAGTGTCACATGTGGCTAGTAGCTACCGTGTTGGACAGCACAGAATAGATTACTTATACATTTATCATCATTCATCACCTTCCATATGTCAGGGACTCTGCCAGGTGCCAGGGATAGAAAACGGTTAAGATATATCCTGTCCTCAAAGGGCGTATAGGGTCTCCTCCAGCTCCCAAACTGTAATTCTGTTGTGGCAAAAGAAATCAATCCCTCCTTTGGGCTGCTATAACTCTAGCACCCACTTCTGTACTACAATACTCACGATATTGTCTTATAACTATTTAGGTTTTTAAATCAGTCTCTACCATAAGACTGTGAGCTCCTTGAGAATCTAGATGCTTGTATTACTCATTCTGTATAACTCCTGACACCTAGCATGTAGTACTTTCTTGCTATGGTATCAAGCCAAAAGTACTATTCTACCTTCGCAATCAAGCCATTAAGTGACTCGAGAAATGCAACTGTCTCCCATAGTGCTTATCACCACCCTGCAACTTCTCAGAACATGATATTTTCATGGTATGATACACCAGGAAGTATATAATAATAGGATTATAGAGACTGAGGTTATGTACTAACCTGTAATAACAAAGTCCTATAAAGTGTATAACAAAAAGACCATATTGGTCTATAGAGACTGTGGTAATGTACTAATCTACCATAAGAGAGTCCTAGAAACAGCAGGAAATTTCAAGAATAATGCTGAGCTGAAAGCGATCAGAGAATTCATATGCACGATAGCAATAAGAAAAAGTTAACTAAATTAATAATGGGTTTTGAGAAATTAATAGACAAAGTATGACACCAATAGCATTTACTGAATGAATTAATAAAGAATGTGGTATCAAGCTCTAGACAAAGCAAAGCCATATAAAACATGGACACGTCTATTAAGACTTTGAAATCTGTGCCTGTTCCAGAGTCCAAATTCAGCATCCTGCTCAGGGCCGGCACTATTCATTCCTTTATACTTACATACTATTTCTGTGCACATCCATATGCTCAGCTAAGCTGCAGAAGGTATAAAGAAAAAGCGGTCACAGTCCCTACCCTTATGAAGCTTATAATCAATTTAGGAATCACACAAAAAGCTGAACAACAAAAGGGAAGGGGTCCCACATGAGAGTGTACAGCAAAATACCAAAAGAAGGTTTTATAATACTAGGTGCTATGGAAGTTCACATGCAAAGGAGAACTCATTTTAGGCAAGATAACCCAGGAAAGGATTCATAGAAAAGGTAGGACTCAAGTTAGGTCTCAAAGCATAGACAGATTTAGATAGAGGAATGGTGGAAACTGAAAGACAGGTATAACGCACCTGTTCTCACTCTCAAGAACGAGAGTTAAATGACCTAGCAAGAGCAGTACATTCAGACTGGAGAGAGGTGTAAGTCAAAGTTGGAAAATAAGCTGAAATCAGAGTACGGAAAAATCTGAACCTCAGGTGAGAAATGTTTTCTTAATCATATGGACAGGGAGGACCCTGAACTCCTCCTAGCTGGAAAGCAACACAATGAAAGCCACGTTTTACAAAAGAAGTTAACTGAGAGTGGTTACCTAGGGCTGGTGATTCGGAGGCAATGAGGAGTGACTAATGGGTGTGAGGTTTCTTTTGAGGGTGATGAGAAATGATCTAAAATTAGATTATGATGTGATGCTAGTACAACTCTGCAAATATACAAAAAAAAAAAACCACTGCATTGCACTCTCTAAACAGGTGAACTTAATAGTATGTAAATTATATCTCAAAAAGCTGTTAAGAATTAATTGGAAGATAAAGGTAAAACCAGGTGACCAATTAGGAGGTTACTACATAATCCAAACTGTGGCACTGAAAAGCTTGAGCTCAGAAGTTGGAATAGATATTAGAAACACAGAAAAAAATAAATATGGCCGGAAGATGCTTTGGAAAGTAAATGAGCTCAGAAACTCAGATCTGAAAGGGTCCTTGGAGGCCATTTGGTCTGATGAAGGAATTTCTTTAGTTATAGCCTCGAGATCCCATTTCTACTTAAACACTTCCAGAGATAAGGAACTCAACATAATACAGTTAATTCAATACTATCAAATTCTCCTCATGTTAAGTGAAATCTCTCTCTCATTAACTTTGTGTGGATTTCCCCATGTCTGCTCACCACCTAACCCACTGCCTACCAATTTTTTTTCTTAAGGTCAAACTTCCCCAGTTCCACCCTTTATATAGTCTGCAACAACAACTCACTAGCATTTAAGTGCTTAGTAAAACAGAACTGTCCTCCTTATTGAAGATGCTCCTAATATAGAGTTGTGTAAGACAACTTTGCTTCAGAGAGGATAAACAATTGGTCAATAAACATACAAAAAGATGCTCAACATCACTAATCATTAGGCAAATGGAAGTCAAAACTACAAGATAGCACCTTAATACCCATTAGGATGACTACTACCCCAAAACCAGAAAATAACAAGTATTGGCAAGGATGTAGAGAAATCGTAACCCTTGAGCACTGTGGTGAAAATAAATATATAGCAGTACAGCCACCAGGGAAAACAGTATGGTGCTTCCCCGAAAAATTGAAAGTAGAAGTACCTTATGATCCAACAATTCCACTTCTGGATATATACCGAAAAGAACTGAATGCACGGTCTGAAAGAGATAGCTATATACCCATATTCATAGTAGCATTATTCACAATAGCTAAAACAGGAAGCAACGCAAGTGTCCATCAATGGATGAGTGGATAAACAAAATGTGGTATATTCATGCAATGGAACATTATTCCGGCCTTAAAAAGGAAGGGAATTCTGACATGTTTATAACATGGATGAACACTGAGGACATTATGTTAACTGAAACAAGCCAGTGACAAAAAGACAAACACTGTATGATTTCTACTTATGTGAGGTACACAGAGTAGTCAAAATCATAGAAACAAAAAGCAGAATGGTGGTTACAAGGGCTGAGGGGAGGGGGGAAATGAAGAGTTGCTGTTTAATGGCTATAGTTCCAGTTTCACAAGATGAAAAGGCTTCTAGAGATGGATGGTGGTGATGGCGGGCACCACGGCATAAGTTTATTTAGTACAACTGAACTAAAACACTTAAAAGTGGTTAAGATGGTACGAGTTGCTATATATATTTCACCACAATAAAAAATTGCAAAAATGACTCTAATGTGAGCCTAACGACAGGAGAGAGAATGTAGTAAACTGAGTTCAAATTTAGACCTCCAGTCCTCCGGAAGGTATTTATTAAGCACCTATCATGTTCCAGGCAAGACGGCAGTTTCCTGGAGGTTCAGGCAATGGCAGTTCAAACAAAACGTAAGTGCAAAGACCCACTAGGCAGCTGAACGTATGAAACTAGTTCTTAGAGAAAGATTAAAGCTAGAGAACAGTGTTCGCCAAGGTGATAGCTGAGGGCAGATTAAATATTCTGAAGAAAATTAGAGAAAGTAGGCAAGAGAAAGCAGGCATTTTTCCACAAATCCCTACAGTTAAGAAATTCAATATACTCTTTCTTGCTTCCCCCTATACCACCCTGCACCCCAAGCTTCATCACTAACACATCCTTCCCTAACCCGAGTCTCCTTGGACCCCAACAGAGAATTATTTACCTAGGTAGAAACTCTTACCTACCCTCCAACACCCCCTATGCTCTCGTGTCTAAATCCCACTCTTTTCTTTATCAACCCTAACTCTTTCTTTCCTGGTCTTTCTACTCTGCCCAGTGAAATACCTTTTCTAATGTGCAGAATTCTGGAACAGTTGTGATACAAGAGAAAGAGCACCAGGGCTTAGGGTCAGAAAGTCTGAATTCTGATCTTTGCTCTGCCATTCTACATGAGCCACAAACTCTCACAGTTTCAGCTTCTTCATCTGCAAAATGACAATATATGGCTGTGATGAGGATTAAATATGCGTAAGCACCTGGCACACAGTAGGGCAGTGCCGATTAAGAATTGTTGAGTGGATGAACACCCTACTGTCACTCATGAACCACATGAAAACATGCTATAGACAGGTAGACTCACCAATGGCGAGAACTTTTAACACAGCCAGGCTTCTAACAATGAAATTAGAAAACAAAAATATTTACAATCACCATAATAACATTGATAAGGAATTCAGTGACACAGCATTTAATACTGAAAGTAATCCTAGGTAGTAGATATCACTGCCCCCATTTTATAGAAGTGATCACTGAGGCTCAGAGAAATCAGGCCACACAGTCCTTTAAAGTATAGACCAAGTCTGACTTCAGAGCACAAGCTCTTAACCATCACACTATTACTTCACCAAGCTACGCTGGGAGATGGGTAAGGAATGGACATAAGTGGAATGTCCAAGCACCTGTTCTCTAGGCCAAGTAAATTAGATAACTTCAAAAAGGAAAGATTAAAAGGCATTAAAGATGTAATAAAGCACAGTTTCAGAAACCACAGCAGAGATGGAGCCTCACACGGCAAGAACTGGGCACAGTCCTGCAACAAACAATGCCCTCGGGCAAGTGGTGACAGGCTCCATGAACAACAGCTGCAACTGTTAGTCTCTGAACAATTATAAAAAGTGTGCTTGGTCACCCATCGGCTCCTTCCACCCACAGAGGCATGCAGAAACAAATCTGCCACCAGCGGCAATGTTTCAAATACAAAGGGGAGTATGGTTCTAAGTGATTATATTGTAAGAAAGGCCCAGCTCCAGATGGCTTATCTGCAAAGCCATGTTTCACTGGCAACCTGTCCTGGTCCATCCATGCCGCACTCAAATAAAGCATCAGGAGTTTGCTATTAACAACCAAGACATGCACCTAGAAGGTACTGCTGAGGCGGAAACAACATCAATGCTGCCAAGGTAACTCTAGGGCTCATTATTTCCACAAATCCCTACAGTTAAGAAATTCAGTATACTCTTTCTTGCTTCCCCTATACCACCCTGCACCCCAAGCTTCATCACTAACACATCCTTCCCTAACCCGAGTTCTCCTTGGACCCCAACAGAGAATTATTTACCTAGGTAGAAACTCTTACCTACCCTCCAACACCCCCTAGTCTCTCATGTCTAAATCCCACTCTTTTCCTTATCAACCCTAACTCTTTCTTTCCTGGTCTTTCTACTCTGCCCAGTGAAACACCTTTTCTAATGCACATAAACTCATCCATCTCCGCAGCTGTTTGCTTAGGAAGTACTCCTTTCATCTCCCTGATATACCAAAATTACATTACTCCTCCATCCCCCTTCCTTTCATCTTCCCCTGCTGTGCTCACCACCTGTCACCTCCAGATCAGCATCCCACTCTCATCTCCCAACGAAGGCCCCTCCCGTGGGGGTCTGTACCATCCACCTATGCAGCCTTCTAACCATCCTCATCATGACTCTCCACCACGCTCCACAACACACACTCTCACCTTCCTTCAGTGATTTTAGCAACTGGCTCAGGCTTACCTTTTGATGAGGCAAATTTATCAAGACCATTTTTAAAAGGGCATATCAAACAAGCTGTATTAATACGGTTAGATTTTAGGCTGTATGAAAACATCTTTGGGATAAAATGGCCACATTAAAATGTCATTTGCCACAAAGGAACTTTCTGGGTGGATGGAAACGTTATAGACTACGATAAGGTGTAATGCAGATGGGGTATATCCATTTGTCAAAACTGATAGCTAACATTTGTGCATTTCAGTGTATGTACATTACACCTAAAAAAAAACCTGTAGGGCTTCCCTGGTGGTGCAGTGGTTGGAGAGTCCGCCTGCTGAAGCAGGGGACGCGGGTTCGTGCCCTGGTCCAGGAGGATCCCACATGCCGCGGAGCGGCTGGGCCCGTGAGCCACGGCCGCTGAGCCTGCGCGTCCGGAGCCTGTGCTCCGCAACAGGAGAGGCCACAACAGTGAGAGGCCCATGTACCGCAAAAAAAAAACCCTGTAAAATACGAATAATGATAATCCACTGGGTAGAGATATATAGGCAAAACAAGAAAGACAGAATGCTCTTAACCATTGATGGTGGCTGGGTACATGAGGTTTCATCATACTATCCTGTTCATTCATGTTGAAATTTTCTACAATCAAGTTTTTAAAATGTCACATACCCAGCTCCCACACACCTCATGCTCTGCCATCATATCCCTTTATGACGTCAACATCTGCAACCAAGCTTCTAACACTGCGATTTCAATATTTACCACAGGTTTTCCAACAGCCCAAGAAAGGCACTGATTCAGCCACCCTGCTGGACATTCAATACTCCATTCTGGGAGCACCCTTCTCCAAGAGCTCAGCTTTACAACATTGTTACTGAGCACTAGCTTCCAATTTTTCTTTCTGATGCTGTGTCCCTGCTTTTCACTTTGTAGCCTCCATTCCTAGATCCTGCTTACCTAGTCTTGGTTGTGTACTGGGGATACGAATATTTACTAAGGGGCTCCTATAAATGCTTGTGAGAACAACAACAAAAAAAACAAAAGCAAATGGGGTAAACATACAAAATAGAGTTACCTCTGACCTTTATTCCTTACTACTAGCACATGTGTTAACTCTTACAATCTGGATTTCATCTTCACAACTCTATAGAAACTCCTTGGTCCAAGATTACCAATGATCCCCTTGTCTTCAAATTCGATGCTTGTCATCTAAGTCCTTTACGCAGCGTTTTAAACTACTAGCCAACCTTTCTGTTTGACTTCTGTGCCACTGCACTCTTGATTTTTTTCCTCTGGATCCTCTTTCTGCTTCATCCTGGCCTCCTCTCCTTTCTTTTTTCTTTCCTTCTTTTTTTTTTTTTTTAATATTTATTTATTTATTTATTTTTATTTTTGGCTGCTCTGGGTCTTAGTTGTGGCATGCGGGATCTTCGTTGTGGCATGTGAGATCTTTAGTTGCGGCATGTGGACTTCTTAGTTGCAGCATGCGGACTTCTCAGTTGCTGCATGCAAACTCTTAGTTGCAGCATGCATGCAGGATCTAGTTCCCTAACCAGGGATCACACCCAGGGCCCCTGCATTGGAAGCATGGAGTCTTACCCACTGGACCATCAGGGAAGTCCCTAGCCTCCTCTCCTTTCTAAATAACAATGTTTGTCCAACAGAACTTTCCTGCAACTCTTGATATGTTCTATTTCTATGCTGTCCAATATGGTAGCCACGGGTCACATGGAGCTACTGAACATTTGAAATATGGCTAGTATAAATGAGAAACAAAACCTTTAATTTTATTTTATTTTAATAAATTTAAATTTAAATAGCCATGTGCCCAGTGGCTACCCTACTAGACAATACAGCTCTATAATCTCTCTCACTTGTTCTCATGACTTCGGTTATCACCTCGACTGACTCACAAATTTATGCTAATAAGCAAAGTCACCTGGGTGAGTTCCACAAGCAACTCAAACTACAAAATAAATCACCTCCATCGTCAACTCCTCCCTTACCTTACCCCAAACACCTTTCCCCTCCCAACAGTCTTAGTTCTATAAATAGAATCCATCAACTAAGTTATCTGAGCTTGAACTCTTTATCCCCCATATCTAAGCAGGATCCTTCTGAGTTTACTTAACTGATCTCCCTGCCTCTAGTCCAAAGTACATAATAAGCACAATTTCTGCCAGATATAATGCATTCAACTGGTTAACTTTGTTGTCTTGCCTTTTTCAAATATATAATGATTTTGCCACTGCCCACAAATGAAGTTTAAACGCCCTAGGATAACACAGCATTCAAGACTTTACACATGGGAATTCCCTGGCAGTCCAGGGGTTAGGACTCAGCCAAAAAAAAAAAAAAAAGACTGTACACAATCTGGCCCCAAGCTACTTTTCCAGTCTTGCCTTCCACTTCTGCCTCTTAAGCCCCCTACTCTCCAGCCAAAAACGGATTCCTTATCATTCTCCAATACATTCTCTATCACAATGTTTGTCTGCATCCATACCTCTACTCATGCTCTTCCATCCTCCTTAAATACCCTTTTGACCTCTGTTCAAATCCTAACCATCCTTCAAGGTTCAGCTCAAATTCCGCCTCTTTCATGAGTTTCTCAGATCTTCACCAACCCCCACCAAATAGTAATCTCTTCTTTTCTGAGTTCTCACTGCACTTTTCAACAGCACTACATTTATGACAATAACCCATTTCTACTTTGTTAGAATTAGGTTATATTCATTTCTTATTGTATCACAAGCTATTTAAAGATGGATGTCATGTATTAGATATCTTTCTATCCACCAATAATTCCTAGTAAAATAACCAGTATAAAGTAGGCACTTAGTAAATTATATCTGCTGAGTATGATAATTTCATTTGCATTATAGACAAATTCTTATGTGCAAAGAATGTTCAGTATCTCAGAAATGGCTTAGGCACTAAATTATCCCTGTAATTTTATCAAAGGCAGACAAGTATTTTGGGTATACACAATTCCCCAAATTGCCTTAAGTAGGAGCTTCTAACTACTGAAAAAGAGCCTTCCTATTCTGGTCATGTACTATCAGTATAAAGAATAAAACTAGCACCGATCTATTATGTCTCCTATGAGAATACAGAGACTTCTTATTTTAAATATAGCACTTTGTATCAACAGAGGAAACTGATATGTCAGGGGCTCATGGGATATAACTGATTCAAGTGACAGAAATAACAAATTATTCAAAGATAATAACAGCTACCATAGCAAAGATCAATGAAACTAAAAGCTGGTTCTTTGAGAAGATAAACAAAATAGATAAACCACTAGCCAGACTTATCAAGAAAAAAAGGGAGAAGACTCAAATCAATAGAATTAGAAACGAAAAAGGAGAGGTAACAACTGACACTGCAGAAATAAAAGAGATCATGAGAGATTACTACAAGCAACTCTATGCCAATAAAATGGACAATCTGGAAGAAATGGACAAATTCTTAGAAATGCACAACCTGCCAAGACTGAATCAGGAAGAAATAGAAAATATGAACAGACCAATCACAAGCACTGAAATTGAAAACTGTGATTAAAAATCTTCCAACAAAGAAAAGCCCAGGACCAGATGGCTTCACAGGCGAATTCTATCAAACATTTAGAGAAGAGCTAACACCTATCCTTCTCAAACTCTTCCAAAATATAGCAGAGGGAGGACCACTCCCAAACTCATTCTACGAGGCCACCATCACCTTGATACCAAAACCAGGCAAGGATGTCACAAAGAAAGAAAACTACAGACCAATATCACTGATGAACATAGATGCAAAAATCCTCAACAAAATACTAGCAAACAGAATCCAACAGCACATTAAAAGGATCATACACCATGATCAGGTGGGGTTTGTTCCAGGAATGCAAGGATTCTTCAATATACGCAAATCTATCAATGTGATAAACCATATTAACAAACTGAAGGAGAAAAACCATATGATCATCTCAATAGATGCAGAGAAAGCTTTTGACAAAATTCAACACCCATTTATGATAAAAACCCTGCAGAAAGTAGGCATAGAGGGAACTTTCCTCAACATAATAAAGGCCATATACGACAAGCCCACAGCAAACATCATCCTCAATGGTGAAAAACTGAAAGCATTTCCACTAAGATCAGGAACAAGACAAGGGTGCCCACTCTCACCACTCTTATTCAACATAGTTTTGGAAGTTTTAGCCACAGCAATCAGAGAAGAGAAGGAAATAAAAGGAATCCAAATCGGAAAAGAAGAAGTAAAGCTGTCACTGTTTGCAGATGACATGATCCTATACGTAGAGAATCCTAAAGATGCTACCAGAAAACTACTAGAGCTAATCAATGAATTTGGTAAAGTAGCAGGATACAAAATTAATGCACAGAAATCTCTGGCATTCCTATATGCTAATGATGAAAAATCTGAAAGTGAAATCAAGAAAACACTCCCATTTACCATTGCAACAAAAAGAATAAAATATCTAGGAATAAACCTACCTAAGGAGACAAAAGACCTGTATGCAGAAAACTATAAGACACTGATGAAAGAAATTAAAGATGATACAAATAGATGGAGACATATACCATGTTCTTGGATTGGAAGAATCAACATTGTGAAAATGACTCTACTACCCAAAGCAATCTATAGATTCAATGCAATCCCTATCAAACTACCATTGGCATTTTTCACAGAACTAGAACAAAAAATTTCGCAATTTGTATGGAAACACAAAAGACCCCGAATAGCCAAAGCAATCTTGAGAACAAAAAAAGGAACTGGAGGAATCAGGCTCCCTGACTTCAGACTATACTACAAAGCTACAGTTATCAAGACAGTATGGTACTGGCACAAAAACAGAAAGATAGATCAATGGAACAGGATAGAAAGCCCAGAGATAAACCCATGCATATATGGACACCTTATCTTTGATAAAGGTGGCAGGAATGTACAGTGGAAAAAGGACAGCCTCTTCAATAAATGGTGCTGGGAAAACTGGACAGGTACATGTAAAAGAATGAAATTAGAACACTCCCTAACACCATACACAAAAATAAGCTCAAAATGGATTAAAGAACCTAAATATAAGGCCAGAAACTATCAAACTATTAGAGGAAAACATAGGCAGAACACTCTATGACATAAATCACAGCAAGATTCTTTCTGACCCACCCCCTAGAGTAATGGAAATAAAAACAAAAATAAACAAATGGGACCTAATGAAACTTCAAAGCTTTTGCACAGCAAAGGAAACCATAAACAAGACCAAAAGACAACCCTCAGAATGGGAGAAAATATTTGCAAATGAAGCAACTGACAAAGGATTAATCTCCAAAATTTACAAGCAGCTCATGCAGCTCAACAACAAAAAAACAAACAACCCAATCCAAAAATGGGCAGAAGACCTAAATAGACATTTCTCCAAAGAAGATATACAGACTGCCAACAAACACATGAAAGAATGCTCAACATCATTAATCATTAGAGAAATGCAAATCAAAACTACAATGAGATATCATCTCACACCAGTCAGAATGGCCATCATCAATAAATCTAGAAACAATAAATGCTGGAGAGGGTGTGGAGAAAAGGGAACCCTCTTGCACTGCTGGTGGGAATGTGAATTGGTTCAGCCACTATGGAGAACAGTATGGAGGTTCCTTAAAAAACTACAAATAGAACTACCATATGACCCAGCAATCCCACTACTGGGCATATACCCTGAGAAAACCGAAATTCAAAAAGAGTCATGTACCAAAATGTTCATCGCAGCTCTATTTACAATAGCCCGGACATGGAAGCAACCTAAGTGCCCATCATCGGATGAATGGATAAAGAAGATGTGGCACATATATACAATGGAATATTACTCAGCCATAAAAAGAAACGAAATTGAGCTATTTGTAATGAGGTGGATAGACCTAGAGTCTGTCATACACAGTGAAGTAAGTCAGAAAGAAAAAGACAAATACAGTATGCTAACACATATATATGGAATTTAAGAAAAAAAAAAAAAGTCATGAAGAACCTAGGGGTAAGGCAGGAATAAAGACGCAGACCTCCTAGAGAACGGACTTGAGGTTATGGGGAGGGGGAAGGGTGAGCTGTGACGGGGCGAGAGAGAGTCATGGACATATACACACTAACAAACGTAGTAAGGTAGATAGCTAGTGGGAAGCAGCCGCATGGCACAGGGATATTGGCTCGGTGCTCTGTGACAGCCTGGAGGGGTGGGATAGGGAGGGTGGGAGGGAGGGAGACGCAAGAGGGAAGAGATATGGGAACATATGTATATGTATAACTGATTCACTTTGTTATAAAGCAGAAACTAACACACCATTGTAAAGTAATTATACCCCAATAAAGATGTTAAAAAAAAAAAAAAAATAACAGCTACCATTTCTTGCACACTTATGAGTATGTCAGATACTATTCAAAGCACTTGACACGCATTATCTCATTTAACTTTATGACACTCCATGAAATAGGGCCTGTTATTCTCATTTTATATATTTTTTAGAAATTAGGCATAAAAGGTAGATCACATATCTTTAAAAAATTGTCCATTAGCATAACCAAATGTGTAGAAGATGCACACGTGGAAAAGCAATTATACAGAAGCCTTGGTCTAGGATCCCAAGATGGAGACCTGCTTTGGTTCACTAGCTATAACCTCACTGAGCCTCAATGTTCCCACTGGTCCTTACCCCTCAGAGTAGTTGTAAGAACCAAATGAAATAATGAATATGAAAATGAGGAGTGAAAGAGCACTGGACCTGCAGTCAAAGGACCTGAGAATCTGACCTTTACTATATGTAAGACTTTGTACAAATAAACCCTACAGCTTCTTTGAGCTGCATCCATTCTTTTGACAAGTGTGGAGCATCCATGTAAGTACCAGACATTCTGCTAAGTGTTAGGAATCCCAAAGTGAACATGAGAGATACAGTCTCCTGTCCTCACAGAACTCATAGCCTAGAGGGGGACACAAATGAGTAGAACAGACAGTTATACTTAGAGTAGGTTAAGGGGTTGGAGAGGGGAGTATGCAGGAGAGGCACCTAATCTAGATTTAAGGGTCAAGGGATAGTTCCCAAAAGGAAATGACTTCTACGGTGAGACTGGAAAGATGAATATTAGGCAAAGAAGAGTTCCAGGCAGAAGGAACAAGGTTCAAAGACCCATGCACAGAGGGTAAGTGTTAACAGTAGATTCTAGAGAGGTAAAAAGGATTTTACAAGCAAATATGAGAGAACTTTCTGTATAATTTCTTACAACTGCATGTGAATCTATAATTATCTCAATAAAAATTTCCATTTAGGACTTCCCTGGTAGCACAGTGGTTGAGAGTCCGCCTGCCGATGCAGGGGACATGGGTTCGTGGCCCGGTCTGGGAAGATCCCAAATGCCGTGGAGCAGCTGGGCCCATGAGCCATGGCCGCTGAGCCTGCGCGTCCGGAGCCTGTGCTCCGCAACGGGAGAGGCCACAACAGTGAGAGGCCCGCGTACCGCAAAAAAAACAAAAACAAAAACAAAAATTTCAATTAAAAAAAAGCATATGTGAAAGTACTCTGTAAACTGAAAGGTACCTTAACTGTTTCAGTATTATTACTAATATTCAACTGTATATTGCTACAGAGAGCAAAGTTAGAAACATCCTTATAATGGAAATAGAACTACTAAGGACAGCTAGTGACCATATTTCAGTAGTTGGCCAAAATTTGGGAAATTGTGATTCAGTACCTTTCACATCTGGTCGATATTGTAGTCCATCATCTTTCTTTCCCAACAAACTAGTGTCATCTGTGTCTGTAAGAGAAAAGTTTTCAAATTAAGATACATATGATGTTTAAGTCACACCACGAAACTCCTAAACATTCCAAATGCTCCAGGTCCGGTCCTTCCCAACTCTCTCCACTTATCCTGCTCACATTTTCTACCACTCTCTTGATCTATTGTGCCACTTCTATCTCAGCCTCAAGGCATCCCAGATATAAACGCACTCTGCGTGATGAACAGTCTAACTTCACTCAGACTTCAGCTCAAATATCATCTCCTTAAAAGTCTTCCCTGAAAAAACAAAAGTCTTCCCTGTGCTAACTGAAATAACACATACCCTGAAGAGAAAGGATTGGTCCTTTCTCCAAGGGACAATGGTCTCAAGATTTACCTTCTCCCACCAGTTTCCCTGGAAAAATATCAGATTAAGATAAACGTGGAACCTCAAATGTGTTATCAGACAAAATTTACTATAAAAATGACCGCTGACTGATTAATTGTAGTAGGACAGGAAGACTGTACATGAACCATAAACACCTGTTGAGAAGCACAAGCTTCAGCTTCCCAGTACTAGCGGGTGTGGGGGTGGGGTTGGGGGGAGGAATACTCAGGTGTAAATGGGTACCAAGACAAAAATTAAGGACCAGTGGGCTTCCCTGGTGGCGCAGTGGTTGAGAGTCCCCCTGCCAATGCAGGGGACACGGGTTCGTGCCCCGGTCCGGGAAGATCCCACATGCCGCGGAGCAGCTGGGCCCGTGAGCCATGGCCGCTGAGCCTACGCGTCCGGAGCCTGTGCTCCGCAACGGGAGAGGCCACAACAGTGAGAGGCCCGCGCACCGAAAAAAAAAAAAAAAAAATTAAGTACCAGCTACTCCAAACTCACTTCTAAATCGGCATGAGTTTCAATTAACAAAATCCTCAAACGACCAACTGTTCTGAATTTGAAATTCCAGATAGTACCATTCAATCACATACCAGTTCCTCAGAAAAGATATTCTCTCTCTAAGCTACTCTTTAACCTACCTACACTCTAAATGCCACCCCATGAAAGAAAAGCAAACCATACTACTTCTTCCACCTATAAGGGGTCCCTATCAGCAGTTTCCTGTACCATGTGCACACCTGACCCCCACGTGGCAACCCTATGATGAGCTTCTTGGGCATTCTTCGGTAGCTTAGACCACAGATATTGCAATCAGTTGTTCAGTATTTCACAAATAGCTTGCTATCAGTATAAAGTAGCAAACTTTGGCTTGCAACTTTCTTCCCTTAGCTCAGATAAAAACATATCCCTTTAATAAGTCCAAAAAAGGGACGGGGCTTAGAGGGAGGGTAGGTTAGACCTCGTAAGCAGGAAAGATGCACAATCCTAGGCCATGAGAATGTGTGGGGCCCTTGTTTGTTACTAGGAAATGATATATTATTTCAGCCCATGTGTGTATTACTGAGGAAGAAGGTTGAAAAACTGTGCCTTTAGTGACTGGATACTTCTAGTAGGAAAAGAAACCAAAATTCATTCTTAGTTGGTATCATGGCTTCTAAATGATGGCAAGAAGAGAAAAAGAATTTTAAACTGAAGGTAATAATTTTTCCTTATACTCTATAAATTCACGCCAAAATCTCTAACAGTATATAATATGTAGGAGCAAAAACTACAGAGAAAATGTGAAAACAAAGTAAACTATTATTCTCTAGAAAAAAAGATGAAAAAAAATATGGTTGGGACTTTCCTGGCGGGCCAGTAGTTATGACCCTGTGCTGCCACTGCAAGGAGCACGGGTTTGATCCCTAGTCCAGGAACTAAGATCCCACATGACACATGGCGCAGCCAAAGAAAAAAATATGGTAATACTTATAGTTTTACTATAATTAAAATAAGCTAATTCTTAAGCAACTAAAATCATTACAAATTTGAGACAACTTTCAAGAACTATAAATATATCTACAAGTCCATGTTAGGATCAGCTTAGTAACTACATAAGTAAACCAAGACCATTGTTTGTATCTTGAGATAATGAAAATAAGTGGGAAAAAAAAGCTAAGTTAGTAACAGAACAAAGAAATTCTAAAATATATAGTAATAAAAAAATAAAGCATCAAAGATTTCTCATTTTCCAAATTTGGAACACTACCAAAATGTACAAATAAGACTGCAGACATGTGATATTCAATATTAAAGACAGGTCTCTAGATAAGTAGAATGAATTTTACCTGTGCAATGACCAAGATGCCTTATATCAATTTGTTCTTGTTTTATACAAGATGCTTCTCTAACAAAACAGGGATTGTTATAGGAACTCCCATCAGAAGCACACACAGGATTAAAACTGTATCCACTGCAATCTATATTACATACACACCTGTTGGAAAAAAACAAAAATTACCTATATTTTACAACAAAAGTATTTCACAATGCTGTAACAGCAAAAATGAGCAATTCTTTTTTTTTTTTTTTTTTTTTTTACTTTTTAACTTTTTTATTGAGGTATAGTTGGTTTACAGTATTACATTAATTTCAGGTGTACAACACAGTGATTCAATATTTTTAGAGATTATTCTCCATTTAAAGTTATTATACAATATTGGCTATATTCCCGGTGCTGTACAATATAACCTTGTAGCTTATTTATCTTATACATAGTAGTTTGTAAGCAATTCTCTTTTTCTGTTTTCTGTAACAGAAGTCAATACATTGTTTTAAGTCACTGATAAAAGTTTAATTAGCAAAGTGACTGCTCAGCTAACAATTTCTTTCAGGTGAGAATTTAGAGATAATTTCATCCAGATATTATTAATCCAGTGGTTTCTCTAAAATTTTCATATCTAAAGATAATAATCAAGGAATGTCAAATGTCAACAACATTAGTTAGAAAGCAACATGGTATAGCAGAAAGGACACAGAATTATAAGTCAAATGTCATGAATCGGGCTTCCTTGGTGGCGCAGTGGTTAAGAATCCACCTGCCAATGCAGGGGACATAGGTTCAAGCCCTGGTCTCGGAAGATCCCACATGCCACGGAGCAACTAAGCCCGTGTGCCACAACTACTGAGCCTGCATTCTAGAGCCCACGAGTCACAACTACTGAAGCCTGCGCACCTAGGGCCCGTGCTCCACAACAAGAGAAGCCACTGCAATGAGAAGCCCACGCACTGCAACCAAGAGTAGCCCCCACTCTCCACAACTAGAGAAAGCCTGCGCACAGCCACAAAGACACAATGCAGCCAAAAATAAAAATAAATAAAATAAATAAATTTATTTAAAAAGTCATGAATCTAAATCCTAGCCCAACTAATAACCAGATTTGTGTCCATATTCTCCTTCTAAGTCTTAGTTTACTGATCTGTAAAACAGAGGTAATAATATATGTAACCTTACCAAATAATTGGGAAGATTAAAAAACATAATAGATATAAATAAATAAATAAAATACCAAATAATTGGGAAGATTAAAAACATAATAGATATAAAACATGTAAAATAGAAGACCCTCAAAATAGAGAAGGCCAAGAAAGTCCAAGGTATCGTCACTCCTCTCAAGGACAGTAAAATCTAACTGGGAATATAAAAATAAAAAACACAGAGACTCTCCTGCTTCCAGCAACATGGTGAACTCAGAACCTGTACTAATCCTCCTAATGAAAACAACAAAAAATACTGGACGAAATATTTCAAAACGTCCTCAAATGCATTCATAAGTTGTCAAGAAAGCAAGGAATTTTAAGACAAAATTATATGAAGACAGGAATAGAGAAAGGTCAGTTAAGTTTACTAAAGCTGATTTTCACCTTGAAGGCATTTACCAAACTAGGTAAATTCAATTATCAATTTTTTGGTTTTGTAGGCCTCTGAGAACAGAAGATGAATAATACTGACCTACCTAAGGTAGAGAGTCTAAAGACCCTAGAGAAAAGCATGAGGGTAGAGTATAAATGAGATGCCATATTCCAAGGGGACTGTTTTAAAGGAAAAAAATATTCTGCTGTGGTTTACACAGCATTGAAGAGAGGGGGAAAAAAACATCTCCCCAAGAATTCAAAAGTATAAGCCAGCCCTCACATGAGTAATTACGACTTAAAATACTACTTGGGTGTTCTGAAAAACCTCAAGTCCAGCATTTATTTTAAGAGTCAAAGACTGGAAGGGGCCCTAGACAACTGACAAAAGTAAATGCAATCCTCTCTGTAGAAACCCAACTTTATTATCCTAGACCTCAAACATTTCCAAGATACAGTTCTGAGCAAAGCAAGTATATCACACACATGCTCACTCACTCTCATACCCACAAAAGACAAGGAAATAAAACACCATGGGCAGAGTAAGCTGATATGAAAAAGAAACAAAGAGAACTTCTAATAAATAAAGAATGCACTGTTAGAAATAAAAAATTCATGGGCAGATTTAACAGGAGATTAGATAAACTAAAGGTGACTCCGTGAACTGGAAGACAGGTCAGAGGAAACTACTCAGACCATGGCAGAGTCAAAGAGACAGAACATATGAAAAAAAAATTAAGAGACATGGAAGACAGAGTCACAAGAGCTAATAAAAATCTGACTGGAGTTCCAGATGAGTTAAAAGAATAAGGTGGGGGCAATATTCTCAGCAATTTCTCAAACTTTCTAAAACTAAAGAAAGATACTAATCTAAATAACCAAGAAGCTTAATAAATTCTAAACAGGATTATTAAAAAGGAATCCAGACAGTGAAATATCACAGTGGAATTTCTGTAACAACAGCAACAAAATAATGTTTTAAAAGCAGCCAGAAAGAAGAGAAAGATTACATTCAAAGAAGCAACAAGAGAGACAGGTGTCTTCAAAAGCAATAGTGAAGCCAAATTGTTTATTTATAGCCAAAAGACAGTGAAATAATACCTGCAATGTGCTGGGATAAAATAGAATTCTATGTAAAAAGATCTATCTTTCATGGTTAAGTGTAAAATAAAAATAATTTGGAAGAAGTAAAAATTTAGAGTTTGTCACCTGCCAACTGTCAATAAGGGAAATTATAAAGGCAGTAGAAAAATGATCCTACAAGTAAGATCTGAGATGCAAACATAAATGAAGAACAAAAGTGTAAATATATAGGTAATATTAACAAAATACTGACAATATAAAATAATGACAACAATGCTAGGTGCTGCTAAATTTTTTTTTAAAACAGTAAATTAAAATATTGATAGCATACAAATTGGGAGGGACTGAAATTACAGTATTTTAAGAAGAGCAAAGATATTGATGAATTTTAGACTGCGATAAGTTGAATAAGCATGTTAATGCTAAGGTTACCACCAAAAGGAATATGTATAACACTGAAACTAATAGAGAAAAAAAATTCAAAAGAATGCAAGAAAGGAGAAACGAACAGAAAGCAAGACAAAAGTACAAAATAAGATTTTTTAAAAATCAAAGTACATCGGTATTTATTTTTTATATATATATATATATATATTTTTTTTTTAATTCTTACCCTTTATTTATTTATTTATTTTGGCCATGCCACAGGGCTTGTGGAATCTTAGTTCCCCAACCAGTGATTGAACCTGGGCCCAAGGCAGTGAAAGCTCCAAGTTCTAACCACTGGACCACCAGGGAATTCCCTATAATATATTTAAGTGAACTAAACTTTCTAGTTAAAATACAAAGATAGTTAGGCTGGATAAAAATACAAAAGCCAGCTATATGCTGCTTGAAAGGTACATATTCAACTGTAATGATATGGGTAGTTGCCAGGGGCTGGGGGAGGGGGGATTGGGGAAGTTACTCTTTAATAGATATAGTTTCAGTTTTACAAGATTAAAAGAGTTTTGGAGATGGATGGTGGTGATGATAGCACAACATTATGAATATATTTAATACCACTGGACAGCACACTTAAAAATAGTTTAAGATGGTTAATTTTATTATGTGTATTGTACCAAAATAAAAGAATTGTGAGAGATATATCATACCTGGAATGGAAGAAACCTAGTATGGCTATATATCTTGGCTATATATCTATATATATGTCAAACATAAGAGACTTCAGGGCAGAAAAGATTTATGAGAAAGAAGATCCCTCAAAATAAAAAATTTTATTCACCAGGAAGATATAATTCTAAATATTTTTAAACAGCCTCAAAATCTATAAAGCAAAAACTGATAAAATCACAATAAAAAACAGCCAAATCTACCATAGTAGATTTGAACGTGCATCTCTCTGTAACTCATATATCAAGCAGATAAAATATCAGTAAAACTGAAATAACTAGAGATGAAAGGACATAATGCTGGGATTTTCTTTAAAATACTGCCCCCAAAAAAGGTGGAGGGAGGGCTTCCCTGGTGGAGCAGTGGTTAAGAGTCCGCCTGCCGATGCAGGGAACACGGGTTTGTGCCCCGGTCCGGGAGGATCCCAAATGCCGCAGAGCGCCTGGGCCCATGAGCCATGGCCGCTAAGCCTGTGCGTCCAGAGCCTGTGCTCCACAACGGGAGAGGCCACAACAGTGAGAGGCCCGCATACCACAAAAAGAGAAAAAAAAAAGTGGAGGGAAAAAGAGATAAAACAAAATTGGATTTTTTACACTAACTGAAACTGAGTGATGGGTATATGGGGAGGGGTCCACTTTATTTTTTTCTCCTCTTCTACATGTTTGAAGATTTCGTTAATTCCTGGTGAATTAAAGACCTAAATGTGAAAGGCAAAACTACAAAAGACTTAGAAGATCAAACATAAGAGACCAATAAATTTAACTTTGAAATAAAGAACACCTCATAAAGAGAATAAAAATGACAATCTGCAAACAAACAAAAAAACTACAGCCCATGTAACCAGCAAATAATCAGTATCCAGAATACATATAAAAATTAATTTAGGGCTTCCCTGGTGGCACGGTGGTTGAGAGTCCGCCTGCCAATGCAGAGAACGCGGGTTCGTGCCCCAGTCCAGGAAGATCCCACATGCCGCAGAGCGGCTGGGCCCATGAGCCATGGCTGCTGAGCCTGCGCGTCTGGAGCCTGTGCTCCGCAACGGGAGAGGCCACAACAGTAAGAGGCCCGCGTACCGCAAAAAAAATAAATAAATGAATAAATAATTTAAAAAATGACATAGAACTTGGAAGCATATAAAAACAATATATGTAAAAAGGTGTTCAATCTGCTCAATAATCAAAAAAATGTAAATTTAAACCACAATGAGATACCATCACATTCACTAAACAGCAAAAATTAAGAGAACAATACCAAGTGTTTACAAGGATGAGGAGCAAAGGGAATTCTTATCCTCTGCTGAAGGGAGAACTTACTGGTACAACCACTTTGGAAAACAGGCATTACCAGGAAAAGCTAGACATGCACATGCCCAATAATTCCACTCCTGAGTAAGGCCCTTGAAAATCTCTTACACATGTGCACCAGAAGACATGCATATGTTCACAGAGCATTATTCATGAGAACAGAAGACTGGAAACAATCCAAATGTCCATCAACATTAAAATGGACTATAAAAGGATGTGGAAACGTTAAGCAACTGAATTCAACTAAGCAACTATGAGCATTAACGTGAATAAATCTTAAAAACATAATGCCGAGCAAAAGAAGATACACATAGTATGATTCCACTTATATAAAACTCAAAATCAAACAAAAGCCAAGTAATATATTATTAGGAGGGTTATCATGTGATAAAACTATAAGGAAAGCAAAGGAATGATTTCCACAAAATGCAATAGAGTGGGTGGATCAAAGAAAGATGCAGTTGGGGAGGGTCACAGGGCTGGGGGCAGCTCTAAAGTATTGACAATACCCTATATTTCTTGGCTTGGAAGGCAGGAGTCACAATTTGTTTCATTTTTGCACATTAAACTAAATGTGTAAGTTTTTCATAAACTTTTCAATATATGCTCTGTTTCACAATTTAAAAATTAAGGCACCATAAAAAAACTTTAAATTCATAAGAATATTTACTAACAAGTCAAAAATGGCTTTTACATTTTTAAAGGGGTGGGGAGAGAGAATATGTGACAGAGACCATATGTGGCCCCCAAAATGTAAAATATTTACCATCTGGTCCTTTATAGAAAAATTTTGCTGACTCCAGGTTTAAGGAATAAATGGTGGCCAATGGAAGAAAGTATTACAGAACAGTTTCAGGGATGAGAAAAGGCTGAGCAACAAAGGCAAGATCCCGAACCAATCTAGTAAGGAGAAACGAGTGACTCAGAAGAGGGCACTACAGCTCAACAGGAACCTCCTTGATCACGTGTAGAAAAGGTCCATGTAAGACCAAGAGCTGTGAGAACAACCATTGCTAATGTTTTCAATAGCACGTGACAAAAGAAAATGAAACCACCATCTCAAGGAACGTCCAGCTCAGTGAAACACTGAGGAGAGGAGGACAGTATTAGACCCTAGAGGCTGCTGACACTACTGATTACAGCGGTTCCCCGTGTCTGCACACTGGCAACGGCAGCAGAGGGCAGGATGCTCAAGCACAGGAGTGTGCACTAAAATGGAAAGAAATCGCTTCAGCAAACACGTCAAATTCAAAACATTTAACAACCATTTACTCTGCACCTACTGTGCAGGGATAGTCACATTTGCCTCTTTAATCATGACAACAAATTATGAAAAGGGAAGCTGAATATGAAAGACATTAAAAACCCTTAGATCACAAATCTAATGAGTGACTGAGATGGTGTTCTCCCCACTCATCACAGTTGTCACATAAAACAGACATCTCAGCAAGGAAAGTGACAGATGAAAGGAGATAAGTAGTTATTTTCCACACTTATATCATGAAAAATCTTTTCACTAAATTGGTCTTGCTTTTCTCTCAAACACACCAGGAACACTCCTGCCTCAGGGCTTCCCCTCTTCCCGGAACACTTTTCCCTCAAACATCCACTCGGTTTGATCCCTCACCTTTTTCAAGTTTTATCTCAAAATATTAAATGAACAGCCAAAAGTTAAATCACTAAGCATCCATTTAAGAAATTAGAAAAAGAGCAATGGAATAAATCCAGTGAAAACAAAAAAAGAAGGGGAAAAATATAGATGACACGGATATGGATACAGATTTATAGATACATCTAAACAGAAACAGAAAACAAAGTTACAACAGAGAAGATCAATAAAGCCAAAAGTTGGTCCTTTGAAAAGACTTTCAAATCAACAAAGCAGGATGAGAGAAAAATCAGTATCTGGACTTAAAAAGACTACAGATTATGGTTTAAAAGATAATAAAAGTTTATTGTAAACAACTTTATGCCAGCAAATTTGAAAACTTTGGTGAAATGAATAGCCTTTAAAAAATATTAACTATTAAATTTGACCAAAAAAGAAATAGAAGCTGAATGGTACTAAAATCATTAAAGAAATCAGTTTAAAAAATGTCCCTCAAAGACAGCATCAGATCCAGGTGTTTTTTTAAAACGAGTTCATGAACACATTCATTCCAGTCATTCAATAAATAGACATTTCTATTCTTACACAAAATCATCCAGAGAATAGAAAGCACACTTACTAATTCATTTTATAAGGCCATATGACCCCCAAAACAAGTTAAAGTAACAGATTAAAACTCACTGAATAAAAATGAATAAAAGAAAACCTCATACTTATAGCAGATAGAATACCAATAATGCAAGCCACAAAAACATACTGCAATCATAAAACAAAAATAGGATGCTATGAAAAAAGAGCACCATGAGAACAAAAACGAGCTCTTAGAAATTGAAAAGTACAGGAGAAATGACAAATTCAAAAAAACAGCAAAAATTTTTCTAAATAGAAAATAGGAGAGAAAAGAAAATTAAAGGACTAGTCCAGAATGTCCAGCATCCAAATAACAGAAATACCAGAAATAGAAAAGAGAGGAAAGGAAGTCATCAAAGAACTAACTGAAGAAAATTTCTCAAATCAGAAGTCAGTAAGATTCTAGCAACTGTGAAATTTCGTTATACTGAGGACCAAAAGGAGATTCTACATGCTTCAATAGAGAGAAAACAAGTCATATACAAAGGACCATGAATCAGAGTGGTTTCAGACTTCAACTGGAAGCTAGAAGCCAACAGAGCAATGCTTTCACAATTCTGAGGGAAAATTATCTGCCACCTAGAATTATGCACTCACCAAGTCATAAGTCAAGTATTAGGTGTAGGATAAAAACACCTTAAATATAAGGTCTCACCTTGTACCCTTTCTCAAGAACCTACTGAAAGATATACTATAATGGAAGAGTAAAACAAAAAAGTTAAAGGTAAAAAAATGCAAGAAACAGGATATCCTATGTAGGAGAGAGGTAAAGGAATTTCTAGGATGATGCTTGTGGTATAACAAAAAATATGTTTAGTCTTTGTCCCCTGCTCCTGGCAGAGCTCCTAAAAGCCTTGGAACTTTGACAAAAGAGTCTTTTGTATGCCAATGAGATGACTCAGCTCTTTCCTTAATTCCAAGTCATTTTAGCAACTTATAGAACCTTAAGGGAGGTCTTAGGAACCTCCAGATTCATAGTATCCTGGGCAGAAGTGCAGGGAACCTCATTTGCAGCTGGTGTCTAAAACGGGGGCAATTTGGGGGTCTAAGCCCTTACCCTGTGGGGTCTGTGCTGACTCCAAGAAGTGCATAAAAGAAATGAATTGTAGGACACCCAGTTGGTGAAGGAGAAATGGAGAACTGATTGTTGTTGGAAAAGACACAACATTGAAGGAAGATTCCAAGATGACAGCTATATTAAGAGGGCAACCAGTCCACATTGCATTTTTTTGTTTTGTTTTAATTTTTGGCTGCGTTGGGTCTTCACTGCTGCGCACGGGCTTTCTCTAGTTGTGGCGAGTGGGGGCTACTCTTCATTGCAGTGCGCGGGCTTCTCATTGCAGTGGCTTCTCTTGTTGCAGAGCACGGGGCTCTAGGCACACGGGCTTCAGTAGTTGCGGCACGGGGGCTCAGTAGTTGCGGCACGCGGGCACTAGAGCGCAGGTTCAGTAGTTGTGGCGCACGGGCTTAGTTGCTCCATGGCATGTGGGATCTTCCCGGACCAGAGATCAAACCCGTGTCCTCTGCATTGGCAGGCAGATTCTTAATCACTGAGCCACCAGGGAGTTCCCCACACTGAAATATTGATAATTTCACTCTGTGTACAGTTGTATTGCTAGATGCCATTACCAAGATGCCTACTGCCCTCTTTTTAGCCAGAGAAGAGAATGCCCAGGTAAGCCTGGCTCAGATTCTTAATTGTACTTGCCTTGATGAAGTTCCTGCTCTCCCCTTCATGTCAACTACCTGAACCAAACGAGCACACTCATTTAACTGACGTGCTCCTGAGAGCTGGAGATCAGCTACAGTGAGACTGGAAGTAGAAAACACAGAGCAGTCCACTCTCTGACCACATTTCTGCCAATCATCCGTACCTGGTGACATGAGAATCCTACCAGATGTCTCAACTATGAGCCCTATGACATTCCCCATAACACTCAGGGTCTTGCCCACCCACTTCCCCAGAAGGGAATCTTGTAAACCAGGAAGCCAAAAGTCAGACTCTGACACAGACTGTTCAATGTGTCTTTTTCCGTAAGCCTTCATCTAACAGTGCCAGCTAAGTCAACACTCGGTACTGTGAATTTGGCAATATTCTATTTTGTGCCCTAGATGTGAGGTATATAGATGTAGTATTCTCTAAATTGCATGTGTATGTTTTAAACACATCTGTATGCAAAATGTACATTTTACAAAAAAAGTTTTAAATAAAGAGTAGAGCAGTATGTATAGTGCACTGCCATTAGTTTAAAAAAAGGAAAGGAAGAGAATTCGTGTACATACATGCTTGTACATGCAAAAAATACCTCTGGGAGATTAAGAAACAGATCACAGTGACTGCCTCTAGTGAAGACAATTGGGTAGCTGAGGATCAGGGGTGGGGTGGGAAACAGACCTTTTACTGTAAAGCCTTTTAAAGCTTTTGAATTTCTAACACTATGAATTTCAAAGGCATGAATACATACATACATACATGAATAAATTCAATGACTTCTCTGATTTAGCTCTAGGATTTTGGCAAATCACAACTCTGAGTCTTTAATAATAGTGATAACACCTCAAACACTGGTGACAGAATCAAATAAGCTTTTGTAAAAAGCCCTTTGAAATAATTAAATACTATGTATATCTGAAAGGTATTATTATTGAAAAATATCTATCCTGTCTCTTCCCTTCCCCTTACTGTGCATAGAAAGTGTCATTCCTTCTCCATATGGTAAGTTTTATTTAGCAGTTAGGAAAACACTGGCTTCAACTAATTCATGTGACGTTATTTAGATTTCATAAACACCTAACGAAGACTGCAACAAGTTCACCTGCTACAAATTCCTCACAATACTACTAGTCCTTTTCACACATGTTAAACCCTCACAACGAACCTTTGTGTGGCTCTAAGTGAACAGGAAAGCCCTGTGTGAACTGCCACGAGTTCAACAAGACCTATAGAGGGACCGTAAGATACCCAACCTTATGGCAAGTTCATCCAACATAGAAACCAGCAAGACAAAGTCCCTGTACTCAGGGAGCCCACAATCTGTTAGTTATCCCAACAGTATAAGTGCTATGTGGAGGTTGTTTTTCTCAAGACCAAGGGAGAAACACAGAGTTAGTCACCTAACTCATAGGGACTGCGGAAACAGCAAGGGAGGCTGCTAGGAAGAGGTGCTGAAGTCATACTTCATCCAAGCTGGAAGGAAGAGTAGGAATTAAACAAGTAGGTATACAGGGGTGGGACTTCAGGCAGACAGAATAACAGAGGCAAATCATCAAAGAGTAACAGAGCATCCAGCAAACTGCAGGAGGCCATGGGGATACTGTGTTCTGCATTTCTGGACAAATGAGCCTGTCATTATTAACATCTGGGTTATACTTGGTATAAAATAACGTTTAATAGTGTTTATTTCCTGTTACCAGAGCCTAATGGACAACATACAATTATTTTCCCATTATAATCTAAGGGGCCTTGGTAGAAATTTATTAAACCTAAATAGTTTTAAAAGTCTAGATTCCAAATATCCAGAGTCAGGCAATGTTAAATGATGAAAATTATTGTCATCTCTGATTAGGAGGAAAGCAGAAGCGCAGAGTAGATAACGGTAGAAAAGTACTCCTTTGGTTGTTCTTTTTTTTTAAAAGTATATGCAACTTCCAGAAAGGAGGACGTTAATGGAGACGACAGATGTACAGCATTACTCTCTCTGTTTAAACAACAACAACAAAATTTCATTCCACGTTCTGAGGGAGAGACTCATCAGACTGTGATAGTGGCCAGCAACTGTGTCCAAGCAGAAAATGGTACCATAAATGACAAAGATGTCCAACAGGTGAATTAACTGGTTCTCAACGTTGTCTGTCATACTGCACACCTACATGATTCTTTCTCTGAGCAACTCTGACAGCTTACATCACTCAGGGGAAAAGGGAAACAGCATCTCCAAAATGACTGACATCAAAGAGGTAGAAGAGCAGGGACAATTTCCATAAAGCACATGGCAGATGAAGTTCAAAGGAATAATTGGAGGTTTTTTATAACTCGCCTGTACTGACATCATGCCAGATGATTTTACAGACTATTCAAATCATTCATGGCAGGGATTTAGGTCAGGTATATAAAAGGTCTACCTGGCTGAAGTAGTTCTATGATTATCTGGTCCCACTGTCCAAACAGCTGAGGGCTATCTTGTAGCAATAACCTCAGCCTTGGACAGGTTAGAAATATTGTTTAGATAAAGAGGGGGTGTGGTTGCTACGATTATGTAGTTTAAGAAATACAATTTTCTGTAAAGCAGGTATTGTTTCCAAGTTTTAAGACTAAGCAGAAAATAAAAAAGACTAAGCAGAAAGTCTAGCCACTGTATGTCACAACGGTCGCAGTGGAATACTGAAACCTCACCCATGTGGGAGTCAAATTTCTTGGAACCTCAACTACCTCGCTCTAGGTATAAATTCAAAAGGTAAGCATCAATGAAGATAGCCATCACAAACCCATGCAAAGCCCCACGATGCCATTAGAGAGACACAGTGTGCTTCGGGAAGAAAGAGGAAAAAAGCCTCTCACAAGCAAAAATAATTTAAATTATAAATAAAATAGCCACTGAGCAGACAAGAGAGACAAAATTCATGCAATATCTGACGTTCATACACTCCACGAAGAACCTATTTACTCTGATTTTACATTTAGAATGTATTCCTACATTAGATATAGTTTCTATAAGCATACTGTTTCCTATTTCAGGGAAGCAGAGAGGCAATTAATAAGTTGGAGTCATCTACAGTCAGAATCACTGACAAGGCATACTGACAGCCCTCAGATGCAACAGCGAAGAGCCTGACATGGGAGAAGAAAAATCAATTTTATAAAACAATGTAGAACCCAAAACACAAAGCAGAATGGAGCCTTTAGTAGGCGTGAAACAGCTACCACTAAAAACATCAGTGGCCTCTGAGAAGATCATCGTATTACACACGTGTGTGCACAACAGAATGGATAAATCTCTTGTCATGAGACCTGTGTTCTGGTTCTGCTGCTTGATCACAGCCATTCAGCTTCTTCTGAGCTCAGCTCCCCCAGGAAAATCAGGATAATACTTCTTTGCCCTACCCACTGGACAGACTGCCATAAAGAGCTGAAAAAATAATCTATATAACAGCATTTGAAAAATGTAACAAACTATACAATATATGACTCTAAGAATATGTTAGAATATGTTTTGTATACTGTTTAAGACAATACATTTAAATCAATTTCTATTTAAATGGCTAAATAAAAAACTACACTTCTCTTAATAGCAGAAAATTAACTTACATGGTACCATTTATCCCCTCCCCCAAATAGTCAGGTTTTTTTCCTACTATTAGCAAGAAGAAAAGAAAGAGTTGTAAAGCAAGAGAAAGATTTTAGCATCTGAAAAAGGATAGATTATATATATACGTATAACTGAATCACTTTGCCGTACACCTGAAACTAACACAACATTGTACATCAACCATACTTCAATAAAAAAAGAAATTTTAAAAAATAATAATAAATTAATCAACTACAAAAGGAAAAAAAAAGATTAGCTGCCCTTTGGAAACCAGATAGGTTATATATAGCATTTCTTTTGATATGAAAGACATTTCAAAATGAGAAAAAATAAAATATTTTTTTAAATGAAAATGAATATCCATACCTAAAAATGTAACATGAAATAAAATATCTATTATAGTTACATTACAGAGCAATTTTTTTTAACTGTAGGTCATAATCAGTATGGAAAATATTAGAATACATTATTTTTAGTAAAGGTTAAGTATTATTTTATAGAATTTTGTTTTACTTAATATCTATTATTACTATGTATATATGTACTTATTTTCTAGGTAAAGGTACAGTTTGCTTCCTTAATGTTCTCCTATTATTGCGTCAATTTCCTGGCCTGGTCTTGGCTGCCTGTCCCAATCTATCCACGTGCTCCTTAGGAAGCTCCTCAGCCTGCATGCTCCTTACTATTGGTAAGCCCTTCCCTGGTCTATGCCCACTTTCTTATGCTTAGAGCCTGTACCTGCAAGAACTGCAGTTACAAGTTCTCAAATAGACACACACAAAATGAATTTAGTATATACAACAGAGTTGCTCTGACTGGGCATAGGCTACATATTCCATCAAGAAAAGGGGTACACAGAAAGATGTGTATTTTATCATATAGATGTCATACTTGGGGCCACCTCTGAAACTACACAGAATCCATTCTACTTCCCAGCAAAAGCTCTCTATCTCTTTCAATTAAGGGATGGAAAATGAAAGCAGAGAAATGTAAAAACTAGGACTGAAGAGAGGTACCGTCAAAGGAATAACAACAGATCAACTGATCAAGCCAATCAATCACTGACAGCTCTTCTGAATCTGAACACTATTATAGAACAGTCCTGAGGAAAAGTACTGAAAAGAACCAAATATCTACAAAAATACACATACACACACACACACACAAATGCTGGTGTTTCATCATGCATATCATCAGTACAAAGAGAGAAGAAGAGAACATAATACCTATTACCTGTTCTCTCTGCAAGTCCCCATTGCTATCATTTCTCTCATGTTCTACAGGCCAAAATCTACTTTGGAACACATGTTCTTACAAATCAATCCACTCTGATTGAAACAGAGGGACATGTCAATCCAAGTGACCAATATGCAGAAACAGAGCAAACTCAGGGTTTGCTGAATTCACTTTTTATTGACCGTGTCTTTTGCCAATTCTCACCTACTTTCAAACATATATCAAGTAAATTATCAGACATTTAATTTTACCAAGTGCCAGACAAATAGGTGATTCTGTACCAAAATACTGAAAATGTGGTTATCCTGATTTGTAAAACTCATTCTGGGCATAAATGCTAATTAAACCATACTACCATTGATCAGTAAAAGGCTCAAATAGGCATTTAAGGGCTGAATAAAACATGAGTCTGGAAATTCACAGTGAAAATACATATAAGTAAGAAAGAACATGCAAATCTCTATAAAATAAGTGCTGTAAAATATGCACTAAGGGAAAATTGAGGAAGTGAAGAAGATCCATTTGTGTTACATAAGGTCCTAAAGACAGCATTAAAGCTTTTAGAATCACCTATGCAAAAAGCAAGCACCACAGAGAATTGAAAGAAGGCTGAGACTGGGAATAAACAAACAGGAACCTGATGAAAGGAGGAAACAAACATAACTGTGTTGATGAGGTCTATATTGTTACTACTCCACCAAACAACACCCTTCTCACAGGGAGTGCACAGGAAATTGGACAGACAATGCTGTCCAGCTACAAAACCCACCTTAGTGAAGGCTGAACATGAGTGAGAAAATAAAACAAAATGTCAATCAGTGCAGCTGAGATTTCCAGAAATAATTTTTACTTATTATATAATATTTACTTACTATCTCTAAAATTTTGAATGTTTTGAATTTTTCTTAATACACTGAAATATATGAAAAGTTTGTGTATAAAAATGCAAGTTAAGAAAAACTGTTTATCATTGATACTAGTTAAAAATATAATAGTAAGATAATTCCAAATAAGAGCAATTCTGATGAATAAAATTAGCACTTGGTATAAAATACGTAAAACTATCAGTGAAAAAAAGGCAGTGGTAAAATGAAAAAAATTATAAATGGATTTCCATTCTATATAGCTATAGTATTAAATATTAATTTATTAAATAGCTATAGTATTATAACAATTTAAAAGCCAGTAGACTAGCATTAAACAAAAAAAACACAGACGGCACACACAAAATACACAGAAGCAAATTAGATGATACCTTTCTATAATATAATAATGCTGATAATTAACCTCCAAGTAAGTGTATCCCCTTCCCTCAATCAACTCACCCAACATTTTCTGCATCTTCATCACACTCAGCTTTATATTTGCAAGGTCCACACTTGGAGTGTTTTCTGTGAACTTCTGCCCCTGACCCTTCCTCTTCTGTTTAAAAAGAAAAATTAAATTTTCAACCAAAAGTTGGGATCCTTTCCAGATATGCTTCATGTTTTCAGCAGCCATTATCCTATTTCTGGGGAAAATGTACCCAAGCTCTTGAAAAAAATCAGTTCCAAAAATCTATCAATGCTCGAGTCCAAAAATGTTGTCAGTACAAGAGTACAACATATGCTGTGGAAAAAAAAAAGTATTGGGGCTAGAAAAATAATCCCTTAACCTATGTACAACGGAACAGTATGCTAGATTTGGTTGATTCTTTAAAAGAATTACCATAACATTAAATAAGAGAGAGGAAAAAAAAACATGAGCCAATAAATTAGTCCAGTGATTACCCTATTGAAATAGCCTGTGCAATCCAGGTTAGCAAATAAGTGATTAAACAAAGCAGAGTCTAACCACTACCTTTTCCTCACATCAGTTTCACACCTGCCTTAAAAATTATCTCCAAATTTTGAAAAGGAAAGGGGTCTATTTACAAAGGACTTGCCCTTTTCTACTTTACCACCTAGCACAGCCAGCAACACCCAGAATACAGAAGGGTATGCGTCTCCTATGACCCAGCACAAAACAACAGTGCATACCACCAGCCCCCAACTCAGCTCATATCCCACATTTAGGGAACCCTATACTCCTGGGTCTTAACTAGAGTGGATCCTATCCTGATAACCTCAAACTGGGCAGGGAGATCAGTTCTGAAGCCAAATTAGGGATTACAGTTTACTCAAGGGATTTCCCAGTCTGGTTTGGGAAAGCACACCTTACTGAGGGGGTGTCAATCAGCAGAGAAGATGTTGTAAGGAAAGCACACACAAACCTAAGTGCCTGTTTGGTATATTATCAAACTCGCCATTTTGTGTGTCTGCCTACACTTTAAGTAGAAATCCTCCCCAAATTCTAATGAATACTCCCGAAACAATTCCAGGGAGCATAATCCTAAGTATTTCTAAGGCCTCAGAAACATAATGAGATCTAGAAATCATACAGCCGCCATGAGCTCACTAAAGTTTGTATATTAATCTGAGCAAACCACTTAGCCTTTCTAACTCATACTCCCTAAAAAAAAATTGCCAACAACCGACATCCTCAGGGCAAGATATCCAGTATTTGTACCATATAAGCAAATCTGGAGATCAACTTCCACTTCTTTAACACAGTAACAATGACAGTTTCCTAACTGAATATCTGACCACAGGGGCTGGACCACATGACCCTTTAAAGTCCTTTCCAGCTCTAAGATCCAGAATTTATGATCTCATCCTTCACACATAATCACGAAGTTTCTGCTTGAACATGTCCATTTAAATTAAATTCTATTGTTGGTCAGTTTAAATCTTTTTTTTTTTTTTTAAGGTCAAACTGTCATCCTTGAAATTCTTTCTCAGAACAGTTCTTCTACTCTCTAGGTGACCTTCAAAGTCCCTTCCAACTCTAAAATGTTAGGATTCTATGAAATGTAGAAGGGTGGAGTAAGGTTTCAGATAGTACTGAAACGATCACAACTGTAGTTTTCATTTACATAAGGGTGAATTTTACCAGAGTATGTTTTTTCTTTTAGTGCATCCCCAGAGCACCTCAAACTTACTTTGCATACAGTGGATACTCATTAAGAATTACAGCCTCATTAGACCATGAAATAGATCAGTCATTCTCAATTCTAATAATTCAGAGTAAACTGAATTACCAAATATTAGTTTTTCAAACTGTTTTTAAATATTGTACCTTGAAAATTCCTTATGAGCAAAAATTTGTAAGCAAGGGATGGGAGAGCGTTACATATACTCTGGTCCAAGCTAAAATCATCTGGGGATGATCCTAAGGGGAGGGCACCTTGGTGTAACTTCAGTTTAACAGGAGCAACATTTCCCCTTTGTCTGACAACAAACCTATAATGAAAAATAAATGCAGGAAAAAAAGAATGCTAAGGGCTAAGGGGGATAGAGGGATTGGAGGTGATAGCTGAGGGGTACAGGGTTTCTTTCCGGGGTAATGAAAATGTTCTAAAGTTGGCTGTGGTGATGAATGTACAATTCTGTGAATATACTAAAAGCCACTGAATTACATACTTTCAATGGGCAAACTGCATGGTATGTGAATTTTATCTCAATAGGGCTGTTTTTAAAAAGTGAAAGAAAAAAAATACTTTTTTAAGGGGTATTTGAAACTTACCTCCCTCTCCAGATCCAGAACCATTATCTGAGAAGAAAAATAAAGAATGAATATGAATACTTTTACTGGAAATCTCATATTATCAAGTAGTAAAATTTCTTATCAAAAATCAAACTGTGGGGCTTCCCTGGTGGCGCAGTGGTTGAGAGTCCGCCTGCCGATGCAGGGGACACGGGTTCGTGCCCTGGTCCAGGAAGATCCCATATGCCGTGGAGTGGCTAGGCCCGTGAGCCACGGCTGCTGAGCCTGTGCGTCCGGAGCCTGTGCTCCGCAACGGGAGAGGCCACAACAGTGAGAGGTCCACGTACCGCAAAAATAAATAAATAAAATCAAACTGTGATATCCATTCTCATGTAGCCCCTTTTCTCATTTTTTCTGGATATCTAACAGTTTATTCTTATATACTTATTTTGTACCTTTCTTCAAATATAAATTACTTGGACACATAATCCATACCTCATACATCTTTGTAGCCCATTCAGGAAATACCCAGGTGCCTTGTACAGAGTAAAACCCAATAAATATTATAAAGTAAATGGCCTAATAGAAATAAATTTAAATAACTCACTTAAAAGGTAGAAGAAATTTTTAATTTTGTTAAAGCTTGAAAGGAATAAAGAATAAACTGCTTTTATTAGAAAGGGAGGAGAAGAGCTTTGGGTCTTGCTCCAAAAATCTTCTTCATTAAATCTGTGGATAACAGCCAAAAGCCAAAAGATATGAAAAGCCCCAAGGTTTAGAAGGAAAGAACCTCAAGGTTGAGGTTTTCATATTACTGATGAAATTAACTTCCTCTAGGAAACCTCACCAGAAGGAATCTCACCAAGGTGTAGGTGAGAAACTTGTTACTAGTCAAATTAAAGAGCCTCCCTCAAAGTTACCAGCAAGAAGCCAGAGTAAAATGTAATTAATTTAAAATATGTATTTTATAATCCTAAAAGAACCAACATATGGCGCAGAGCATGCTGAAAAGAGGGCAATGGTGTGGTATCATAAGTGTGGAACAGAGATGGCAAGTGATGAACTTAACACTTTACCCAGCACTTTCTAGGGAGGAGGATTTCCTAGAGAATCCATTCCAGTTCTTCAAATAGTTCTCTAGAGTGGGAGACACCCTCAACAATATCGCTCCCTTCCCCCCTTCCCTTCAATCTCCTGCAGACTATAATAAAAGTCCCAAACGTGGTAGAAACAGGAAGAACTGGGAAAAAAATACATATTTTATATAGCATCCACTTCAACTCTTCATGGAATTTTATACAAAGTCTTACATTGTATTCATTTTGATTGATCAACCATAAAATAATTATATCTTCTCTGAGAAAGTAAAGAGGAAAAGAAAGAGTAAAAGAGTAGAAAAAAAGACAAGGAAAAAGGGAACTCAAAAGTATTTTTATTACCAAACTTTGCTTAGGAAAACTCTCTTTTTCCCTTCTATTCCATATACATTGACTGGGTACTTATTATGTGTTAGACAACATACACATAATAAGTAAAAGGTAGATATAAACTGATAAATAAGACAGTTCCAGTGCATGACATACTTACTCCCAATCTTTTTTCCAACTAATGTCCAATTTTAATAAATATAATATCTCACACCTTCCTTAAGGGTCATTTAAAATTCTGAAATAAATTAAATATACTGTGACTATTCTGATAATGAGGTTGAGCTCTTCTTGTCAATCATATTTTCACTGGACACACGCCTTCCCCTGCCCCAACCCTGGGATTATGATATACCTCCCTAGGCAGGATATAGTACTTTCCTGTTGAGAAACAGGATCTGGCCAAAGGCAGATGTGCTGGATAAATGAAAAACAGTACGATATTTACATAGAGATATGCACAAAGTGTGAATAAATTCTGCCAGGAGATACCAGAGAAGAAAGATTTCACAGAGTAGAAAAGGCTTAAGCTCAATCTTAAAGCATAAAAAAGTTCTCAAATAAGCAAAGGAGAATGTTGTTCCTAGCACAGGGAATAGGACCAACACCAGACCAAATGACATGAACAACTCTGGCCCCAGCCAGAAGATAACAAAATCAATACAGCACCTTATAGCTTAGCTCATTCAATTCTCACTTAACCCCAGGAGATGACATCCATCACAATTTAGGTATGTAACTGGGGCTCAAAGCAGCTAAGTGACTTGTGTAAGGTCATACAGTAAACAAGAGCTGGAGTTACTTTAAAGCCAAGTCTTGTAACCCTAGTGCAGTGCTCTTTCCAGCTCTTTCCACTCTGCCTCCCAATGCTTAATATTCACTGCTTATCAAAGCAGTTGGTGTCTTAAACTTCTCATAAAGGATGCATAATTAATTTGGCATTATAAAGAACTCCATATTCCTTTTTAATTACTAAATTAAGTCTGTGAAACATAATGTACTTAGAGAAGTGTATAAGAACCATATCAAATGATAGTCTATTGGCCTAAGAGCATCTAATTATTTAGTGTATGGAAAAGAATTTGGCCTTGCCCAAAGAGAGTTTTGGCCTTCGCCCTCAGCTTCTGGAAGGCAATCGATGTTTAGGAAGGGAGTTGACCACATCAGACCTTAGGGTGGGACAAACCACACTCAGTACTCTTAGGGCAGGGGCTGGCCACACCAGAAATACCAACCACACACTTCAGAGTGGGGGCTTTGAGTCATGTGGTATTAGTGTACCCAGAGTTTGAGATCAACCACATGGACCATCAATCAATTACACTTACGTAATGGAGCCCCAATAAAAACATAGGCACTGTAATATACAAGGAGAGAAAGGAAATGGAGTAATCGTATAAGAATAGTCTCCACCTTTACTGCTAACCTTCATACAATAATTCTATTACAATACCTCACTCTGCATCCCTGCCCCCAAACGCAAGTAAGATACTAATATTAATGTCTTCCAAAATTAACCATTACCAATTCAGGAAGGAAAAGACAAGGAAGTAAATACAAACAATTGGGGGAGGTGGATGACTAGGGCTAGCAAACAGAAATGAGAAGATATAAAAAGAAAAGAGATTGGACAGAGACACATCCTGGGATGCCACTAATGATTTCCTATGGATACTCCCCACTCCTTCCCCATCCCCCAAGATAACAATCAACAAAATGGATCCCATAGCATTTCCCACCCCAAATCTTATCCTGTCATATATTCAAACCATAAGGCAAAAGATATGCAAAGTCCCCACCAAAAAAAAGCATTAAGCATTAAAAACGTCCTGAGAAGTAACAGTCAGTACAAGACTACCAGGGGTTAAAAAGCAACGTGAGGGCTTCCCTAGTGGCGCAGTGGTTGAGAGTCCACCCGCCGATGCAGGGGACACGGGTTCGTGCCCCGGTCTGGAAAGATCCCACATGCCGCGGAGCGGCTGGGCCCCTGAGCCATGGCCGCTGATCCTGCGTGTCCGGAGCCTGTGCTCCGCAACGGGAGAGGCCACAACAGTAAGAGGCCTGCGTACCGCAAAAAAAAAAAAAAAAAGCGCAACGTGAAATGGAGGCAAAAAAGAGCTCCCCCATTCCCCACATAATCATCACCAAATTCATACAGCAGTTTTGGGAATAAAGCTCTGACTGGAAACTTCCTCTTAAAAGTATGGGAGAACCATTTCTAACATTTTTTCAGAAGAATATCACACATACCAGAGTAGCATGGTCCCCTTGCTACTACTGTTATCTCTTTCTGGTGCTTACAAGCAGCCCTTCTGAGGAAGCATTCATTTTGGTACGTGTCCCCATTTGATCCACAGACAGGAATATAATTTGTATGGCACTGCAAAAGAAACAAAAATAAATTCTCAGACTAGGCATGAATATTAATAGTTCATTTCATATTCATGAATGCAATACCATAGTATTATGACATACTTCTACTACAAAAGAGTTTGTTCTTTTATTTGGTTTTTAAAAAGAAGAGTTATGCTTCTTTCTCATACCTTTTTTCACATTCATAACGAAAATTAACTATCAACTATCCATAAAAATGAGAATGAAAATCCCTATCCTATCTACATCATTTGCTTGTGATCCAGGGAGATAATATAAAAGGAAATGCTTGTCAATGTTTGTCATGAGCACTAATGATGTAATGTCATTTCATTATTATCAAAATTCACTTATTCAATACGTCTAGTACACAAAGTCTCAAGGTAAATGCTATAGAAGAAAAATGAACTCTGTTCTCAGAGACCTTACGATCTTGTTAGCGAACCATATAAATAGGAAATACATATATATGATCATGTACTAAATCAAAAGTGTAGACAATAAGTGTAATATCTAATACCTATTACTGTAAACTGAAGTATTCAAGAAAAGCCTCCTCAGAGAAAGTGAAATGTGAACTGGGCCTTGAAGGATTAGTAGATGAAAAGAAAAAAGATGATTCATGTTTGAGAAATGACACTGAATTGGTATGTTTAAAAAACTTTAACACTTCTAAATGTCAAAAATATCATAAAGAACTAAAGTTTTAAAATCTGGGGAAAATAGTATAATATGACATAACTTATTACTAAAAGAGAGACAGTACAAATTAATACAAAAGATAAATTTACAAAAAATAACAAATGGTCAATTAATATATAAAAAATGCTGAGTTTCACTAGCAATCAGAGTGGTACATGAAAACGCGATGCTGTTTTTAGCTTATAAAGCTGGTCATTAGACAAACAAAAAATTCAATTTGGTGGACATAGCAATATACCTGTTGTGCTAATTTAAACTGGCTCAATCTTTTGAGAACATAATTTAACAATACGTTTCAAGAGTTCTAAAAAAGAAATGTGATTTTTTTATCTAGAATTACACATTTAAGGATATATCTGAAGGAAACTATTGTAGATGAAAATTTATTACAGTCATTTCAAATAGAAATGTATTCATATCTAAAACATAAAAACAACCTAAATATCCAACAAGGCAATATTTATTTAAACCATGCTATATCCGTTCAAGGAGTCACTGAGCATTATCCTTTATAAGAATACTGTGTGACAGAAAAAGATAACGTTAGGTGAAAAGTAGGTGATAATACCATATACGTAACTTCTGAGAATTTTGTGCCCTTTTTCTTTTTTTGGATGCGTTGGGTCTTTGTTGCTGCGTGCGGGCTTTCTCTAGTTGCGGCGAGCAGGGGGGTACTCTTCATTGCAGTGCACAGGCTTCTCACTTTGGTGGCTTCTCTTGTTGTGGAGCACGGGATCTAGAGCACAGGCTCAGTAGTTGTGGCTCACATGCTCTAGAGCGCAGGCTCAGTAGTTGTGGCTCACACGCTCTAGAGCGCAGCCTCAGTAGTTGTGGCGCACGGGCTTAGTTGCTCCGCGGCATGTGGGATCTTCCCAGACCAGGGATCGAAGCCGTATCCCCTGCATTGGCAGGCAGATTCTTAACCACTGCGCCACCTGGGAAGTCCCTGCCATTTTTAAATGTATTATCTAGTCCACAAAACTGAATGCAAATTTCTTAAATAATTTGATAATATAAAATAAAAATACAGCAAGAAAATAAATTACATATATATACACATATATATCTCAATTATTTAGAAAAAATAAATATTCATAGAGTAAATCCTGGAAGAAAACACCAATAAATTTTTCACATTACTTGTCACCAGAGTTTTTTATTTCCATGTATATGGTTTTCTGTATTTCTCAATTTTTCTGCAATGAACAAGGCTTATTTTTATCATTTATTTATTTTTTAAAAAGTGGTCAACTTACTTTATGAATCATAAATATGGCATGCTACCCCAGGTCAAACACTGGTAAAAACAATTTCTAATAAAATATTTTGTAACCAAGTTGATTTGCTATACAATATCAGCAGACTCCTACATCAACTTTAGTTCAAATTAAAATTTTACTTTAGGATGCCTTCCTATACTCCTCTAATTCTTCAAGGATCACTTACTTTATTCTCTCCCCTAAAATGTACACAATAACTTGTATGATGTCTGCAGGAATCAATGTTACTCTGTAATTATACAATGTATAATTAGCAAAAAAGACCATAAGCTCCAAGATGTCAAATGCTAAGTCTATGGACTTCTCAAGCCAACTCTTCACTCAACAAACATTTAATAACTTTCTAACGTAGTGCTTGCAAAGGTGCTAATATCGCCCCCTAGGGGTGGGTGCCCCATGGAGGCATTTTTGGTTGTCATAATGAGAAAGGGACATTACTGTCATTTAGCAGATGGATTCCAATGGTGCTCGATGTACTGCAAAGGAAAGGATAGTTCCACACAACATACATACCATACAATTTCTGAGTGCATCTCTAGCCATTCATGTAGGAACTATGGTAAGGCCATATACAAATAAGACTGTTCTAGCTTCTCCTAATAGCTTTTATTCTAGCATCGACCATACCTCTACTTTTTTGTTTTCAAATACTACTAGTATGAAATTGCTGCTGCTGATCTTTTTAAAAATCCAAATGTTCATTATAAGTAAATATAAGCATCTACTATATTGTCTTCTAGTGTAATCATGCCCAAACATTTACATTTTGAAATACTTATTTTACTATAAATTACTTTCATTTCTCCTTTACATTGCAAGTGTATATTATAGTGATTTCTTTAATTATGTGTTTATGTAGGCTACATTATATACAAATTTCATTTAAGAATAGAAAAGAAATGGAATATAAATTATTGGTTATAAAAAAGGGTTATTAAGTCTGATAGGGCTGAGAATCTATATGGTAATAGCTAAGATTTATTGAGGAGTTTCTATCTAGTAAACACTGGCTACAACTTTAAATGTCCTAAACTAACTTAAATATAACAATCCTGCAAAGCACATGACTTAGTGCTTAGAGCTGGGGCTCTGAAGCAAAATGCTGATTTCAAATCCTGGGTCGACCATCCGTATGACTATGGGCTAGCACCAGTGCCATTTCCCCTATCTATAAAATGGTAATTATAATAGTATCTACCTAATAAAATTGTTGTGAGGATTAAATAAGAGAAATCCATCTTTAGCATTTACATCTAGCCATAGTAAATTCTCAACAAACATCAGCTGGTTCTGCTACTGCTATTATCATTTCTGAGTCTTAAGTCTTGCCCAAGGTCACAGCTAACAAATGGAAGACCCACAACTCCTGACAAGTGATGTTCTCTAACCACTACACACCAGTTTTTCAGCAGGATCTCACTATATGTCACTTGGTGGTAGTGAGTAGGGGGCTTAAAACAGTGTAGGCAATGTCCCTGAAATGCAACCTAACGAGCACATACCAAGGAGTGAGCATGAGATGGGAAAAGCAGACCTACGGTTCTTAGGCCAGCCTGTTTCCAGAAGTGTCTTTAAAAGCCTCTCATTATGCTATGGAAAAATTAAGGGATTTCGGCAATTTTAACAACATACAACTTCTGACTTGGGCACTGACTCTAACCTAAGGTCTGCCTCCTCTATACTGCCACTCTTGCTGGGGGAAAGAACTCTCCCCTACACCTTCTCTTTAGCTGCAAGAGTGATTTGAAGTAGTTTACAAAGGTGCAGCAGTGTACAACTCTGCAGCCACATCCATTCAAGCATTTATTGTATACCTACTGTGTGTCAGGAACTGTGCTGAATACAATAAATAATATTAACAAAGTTGTGATGGATTAATTTTATGTGTCAACTTGACTGGGCCCCAGGGTGCCTAGATTAAATATTATTTCTGGATGTATCTGTGAGGGTGTCTCTGGATGACATTAGCATTAAATCAGTGGACTGAACAAATGCCCTCTCCAATGTGGGTGGCATCATCCAATCCACTGAGGGTCTGAATAGACCAAGAGGTGAACGAAGGGAGAATTAACTCTCTGCCTGACTGGTGAGCTGGGACCTTGGTCTTCTCCTGGTTCTCAGGCCTTTGGACTCAGATGGGGACTTATATATCAGCTCCCCTGATTCTCAGGCCTTCAGCCTTAGATTGGAACCACACCACCAGCCTTTCTGGGCCTCCAGCTTGCGGACTGCAGATTGTGGAACTTCTCAGTGTCCATAATTGAGTGAGCCAATTCCTTATAATCTCTTTCTCTCCTCTCTCTCTCCCTCTATATATCCTGTTGGTTCTGTTTCTCTGGAGAACTCTGACTAATACAAAGGTCTAATAAGTGGACACAGTACCTAGCAAGAGCAGACACTAAAAAACTCAGGAAAAAAGACATAGGCCCAAGAACTCCAGTCAGAAGAACAAAGAGAAAGAAAGAAGAAAGAAAACAGGGGAAAAGCCATATGCACTCCTCTTTGTATATTACCCAGGTTTTAATGAAAAGATGCAATACTGATCATTTTTCTTTGTTCAACATTAATAAAAGCAGCTTTGTTTATATATGTGGCAAGATACAATAGCTCTTATCAACAGGCTGAACAAAACGATTTTAGAATTTTAAATCCTGTTATTATCTGTTAAAATGTGTTTAAATTATGTCCCAGAAAGCTTATATTAACACTGAAAGCATGAGGAATCATAAGCAAGGGGTTTTTTTTTTGAATTTTATATTTTATACAGCAGATTCTTATTAATATCTCTTTTATATGTATTACTGTATACATATCAACCCCAATCTCCCAATTCATACCACCACCACCACCCTCCCCCCACTTTCCCCCCTTGCTGTCCATACTTTTGTTCTCTACATCTGTGTCTCTATTTCTGCCTTGCAAACTGGTTCATCTGTACCATTTTTCTAGATTCCACACACATGCGTTAATATACAATATTTGATTTTCTCTTTCTGACTTACTTCATTCTGTATGACAGTCTCTAGGTCCATCCACATATCTGCAAATGGCACAATTTCATTCCCTTTTATGGCTGAGTAATATTCCACGGTATATATACATCTTCTTTATCCATTCGTCTGTTGATGGGCATTTAGGTTGTTTCCATGACCTGGCTACTGTAAATAGTGCTGCAATGAACATTGGGGTGCATGTGTCTTTTTGAATTACGGTTTTCTCTGGGTATATGCCCAGTAGTGGGATTGCTGGATCATATGGTAATTCTATTTTTAGTTTTTTAAGGAACCTCCATACCGTTCTCCATAGTGGCTGGATCAATTTACATTCCCACCAACAGTACAAAAGGTTTCTCTTTTCTCCACATCCTCCTCAGCATTTGTTGTTTGTAGATTTTCTGATGAGGCCCATTCTAACTGGTATGAGGTGATACCTCATTGTAGTTTTGATTTGCATTTCTCTAATAATTAGTGATGTTGAGCAGCTTTTCATATTTCTCTTGGTCATCTGTATGTCTTCTTTGGAGAAATGTCTATTTAGGTCTTCTGCCCATTTTTTGATTGTGTTGTTTGTTTTTTCAATATTGAGCTGTATGAGCTGTTTATATATTTTGGAGATTAATCCTTTGTCCATTGATTCGTTTGCAAATATTTTCTCCCATTCTGAGGGTTGTCTTTTTGTCTGGTTTATACTTTCCTTTGCTGCGCAAAAGCTTCTAAGTTTCATTAGGTCCCATCTGTTTATTTTTGTTTTTATTTCCATTACTCTGGGAGGTGGGTCAAAAAATATCTTGCCACAATTTATGTCAAAGAGTGTTCTTCCTATGTTTTCCTCTAAGAGTTTTATAGTGTCTGGTCTTACATTTAGGTTTTTAATCCACTTTGATTTGATTTTTGTGTATGGTATTAGGGAATGTTCTAATTTCATTCTTTTACATGTAGCTGTCCAGTTTTCCCAGCACCACTTATTGAAGAGACTACCTTTTCTCCATTGTATATCCTTGCCTCCTTTGTCATAGATTAGTTGACCACAGGTGCATGGGTTTATCTCTGGGCTTTCTATCCTGTTCCATTGATCTATATTTCTGTTGCTATACCAGTACCATATTGTCTTGATTACCGTAGCTCTGTAGTCTGAAGTCATGGAGTCTGATTCCTCCAGCTCCATTTTTGTCCCTCAAGATTGCTTGGCTATTAGGGGTCTTTTGTGTCTCCATATAAATTTTAAGATTTTTTTGTTCTAGTTCTATAAAAAATGCCATTGTTAATTTGATAGGGATTGCACTGAATCTGTAGATTATTTTGGGTAGTATAGTCATTTTCACAATGTTGATTCTTCCCATCTAAGAACATGGTATATCTCTCCATCTGTTTGTATCATCTTTCATTTCTTTCATCAGTGTCTTATAGTTTTCTACATACAGGGCTTTTGTCTCCCTAGGTAGGTTTATTCCTAGGGATTTTATTCTTTTTGTTGCAATGGTGAATATGACTGCTTCCCTAATTTCTCTTTCTGATCTTTCATTGTTAGTGTATAGGAATTCAAGAGATTTCTGTGCATTAATTTTGTATCCTGCAACTTTACCAAATGCATTGATTAGCTCTAGTAGTTTTTTTGGTGGCATTTTTAGGATTATCTACGTATAGAATCACATCATCTGCAAACAGTGACAGTTTTACTTCTTCTTTTCCATTTGTATTCCTTTTATTTCTTTTTCTTCTCTGATTGCCCTGGCTAGGACTTCCAAAACTATGTTGAATAATAGTGGCGAGAGTGGACATCCTTGTCTTGTTCCTGATCTTAAAGGAAATGCTTTCAGCTTTTCACCATTGAGAATGATGTTGGCTGTGGATTTGTTGTATATGGGCTTTATTATGTTTTTCTGTCTTGTTTTGTTTTTAATTTTATTTATTTATTTTAATTTTTGGCCGCGTTGGGTCTTTGTTGCTGCGCACAGGCTAAGCGACGAGCAGGGGCTATTCTTCATTGAGGTGCCCAGGCTTCTCATCGGGTGGATTCTCTTCTCACAGAGCACAGGCTCTAGGCGTGCGGGCTTCAGTAGTTGTGGCACTCAGGCTCAGTAGTTGTGGCTCACGGGCTCTAGAGCGCAGGCTCAGTAGTTGTGATACATGGGCTTAGTTGCTCCACGGCATGTGGGACCTTCCCAGAGCACGGCTCAAACCCATGTCCCCTGCATTGGCAGGCAGATTCTTAAACAATGAGCCACCAGGGAAGCCCAGCCTTTATTATGTTGATGTAGATTCCCTCTATGCCCACATTCTGGAGAGTTTTTATCATAAATGGATGTTGAATTTTGTCAAAAGCTTTTCCTGCATTTATTGAGATGATCATATGGTTTTTATTTTTCAATTTGTTAATATGGTGTATCACATGGATTAATTTGCATACACTGAAGAATCCTTGCATCCCTGGGATCAATCCCACTTGATCAGGGCGTATGATCCTTTTTTTTTAAAATAGATCTTTATTGGAGTAGAATTGCTTCACAATACCATGTTAGTTTCTGTTGCACAGCAAAGCAAATCAGCCATATACATACACATGTCCCCCTAACCCCTCCCTCTTGAGCCTCCCTCCCATCCTCCCTATCCCACCCCTCTAGGTCATCGCAAAGCACCGAGATGATCGCCCTGTGCTGTGCTGCTGCTTCCCACTAGCTATCTATTTTACATTCAGTAGTGTATATATGTCGATGCTACTCTCACTTCACCCCAGCTTCACCCTCCCACCCCATGTCATCAAATTCATTCTCTATGTCTACCTCTTTATTCCTGCCCTGCAACTAGGTTCACCAGTACCATTTTTTTTTTTAGATTCCATATATATATGTTTGCATACGGTATTTGTTTTTCTCTGACTTACTTCATTCTGTATGACAGATTCTAGGTCCATCCACCTCACTACAAATAACTCAATTTCATTTGTTTTTATGGCTGAGTAATATTCCATCGTATATATGTGCCACATCTTCTTTATCCATTCATCTGTTGATGGACATTTAGGTTGGTTCCATGCCCTGGCTATTGGAAATAGTGCTGCAATGAACATTGGGGTACATGTCTCTTTTTGAATTAAGGTTTTCTCAGGGTATATGCCCAGTAGTGGGATTGCTGGGTCGTATGGTAGCTCTATTTTTAGATTTTTAAGGAACCTCCATACTGTTTTCCATAGTGGTTGTATCAATTTACATTCCCACCAATAATGTAGGAGGGTCCCCTTTTCACCACACCCTTTCCAGCATTTATTATTTCTAGCTTTTTGATACTGGCCATTCTAACTGGCGTGAGGTGATACCTCATTGTAGTTTTGATTTGCATGTCTCTATTAATAAGTGATGTTGTGCATCTTTTCATGTGCCTCTTGGCCATCTGTATGTCTTCCTTGGTGAAATGTCTATTTAGGTCTTCCGCCCATTTTTTTACTGGATTGTTGATTTTTTTTTGATATTGACCTCCTTTGTCTGTTGTTTCATTAATCCTTTGTCTGTTGTTTCACTTGCAAATATTTTCTCCCATTCTGATGGTTGTCTTTTCATTTTGTTTATAGCTTCCTTTGCTGTGCAAAAGCTTTTAAGTTTCATTTGGTCCCATTTGTTTATTTTGTTTTTATTTCCATTACTCTAGGAGGTGGGTCAAAAAAGATCTTGCTGTGGTTTATGTCAAAGAGTGCTTTTCCTATGTTTTCCTCTAAAAGTTTTAAAGTGCTCATCTTACATTTCAGTCTTTAATCCATTTTCAGTTTATTTTTCTGCATGGTGTTAGGGAGTGTTCTAATTTCATTCTTTTACATGTAGCTGTCCAGTTTCCCCAGAACACCACTTATTGAAGAGACTACCTTTTCTCCATTGTATATCCTTGCCTCCTTTGTCATGGATTAGTTGACCACAGGTGCATGGGTTTATCTCTGGGCATTCTATCCTGTACCATTGATCTATATTTCTGTTTTTGTGCCAGTACCATACTGTCTTAATTACTGTAGCTTTGTAGTATAGTTTGAAGTCAGGGAGCCTGATTCCTCCACCTCCATTTTTCTTTCTCAAGATTGCTTTGGCTATTCAAGGTCTTTTGTGTTTGCATACGAACTGTAAGGTTTTTTGTTCTAATTCTGTGAAGCATGCCACTGGTAGTTTGATAGGGATTGCACTGAATCTGTAGATTGCTTTGAGTAATATAGTCATTTTCACAATATTGATTCTTCCAATCCAAGAACATGGTATATTTCTCCAACTGTTTATGTCATCTTTAATTTCTTTCATTAGTGTTCTATAGTTTTCTAAGTAGAAGTCTTCCACCTCTTTAGACATGTTTATTCCTAGGTATTTTATTCTTTTTGTTGCAACAGTAAATGGGAGTGTTTCCTTAATTTCTCTTTCTGATTTTTCATTGTTGGTGTATAGGAATGCCAGAGATTTCTGTGCATTAATTTTGCATCCTGCAACCTTATGGTGTATGATCCTTTTAATGTGTCGTTGGATTCTGTTTGCTATTATTTTGTTGAGGATTTTTGCATCTATATTCATCAGTGATAGTGGTCTGTAATTTTCTTTTCTTGTAGTATCTTTGTCTGGTTTTGGTATCAGGGTGATCATGGCCTCATAGAATGGGTTTGGGAGTGTTCCCTCCTCTGAAATTTTTTGGAAGAGTTTGAGAAGGATGGGTGTTAGCTCTTCTCTAAATGTTGGATAGAATTCACCTGTGAAGCCATCTGGTCCTGGACTTTTGTTTGTTGGAAGATTTTTAATCCCCGTTTCAATTTCATTACTTGTGATTGGTCTGTTCATGTTTTCTATTTCCTGCTGGTTCAGTCTTGGAAGGTTATACCTTTCTAAGAATTTGTCCATTTCTTCCAGGTTGTCCATTTTATTGGCATGGAGTTGCCTGTAGTAGTCTCTTATGATGCTTTGTATTTCTGCGGTGTCCGTTGTAACTTCTCCTTTTTCATTTCTAATTTTATTTATTTGAGTCCTCTCCCTCTTTTTCTTGATGAGTCTGGCTAAAGGTTCATCAAATTTGTTTATCTTCTCAAAGAACCAACTTTTAGTTTTATTGATCTTTGCTATTGTTTTCTTTGTTTCTGTTTCATTTATTTCTGCTCTGGTCTTTATGATTTCTTTCTTATACTAACTTTGGGTTTTGTTTGTTCTTTCTCTAGTTCCTTTAGGTGTAAGGTTAGATCGTTTATTTGAGATTTTTCTTGTTTCTTGAGGTAGGATTGTATTGCTATAAACTTCCCTCTTAGAACTGCTTTTGCTGCATCCCATAGGTTTTGGATCGTCGTATTTTTGTTGTCATTTGTCTTTAGGTATGTTTTTATTTCCTCTTTGATTTCTTCAGTGATTTCTTGGTTATTTAGTAACGTATTGTTTAGCCACTATGTGTTTGTATTTTTTATGCTTTTTTCCCTGTAACTGATTTCTAATCTCAAAGCATGGTGGTCCTAAAATATGCTCAATATGATTTCAATTTTCTTAAATTTACCGAGGCTTGATCTGTGACCCAAGATGTGATCTATCCTGGAGAATGTTCATGTGCACTTGAGAAGAAAGTGTAATCTGCTGTTTTGGGATGGAATGGCCTATAAATATCAATTAAATCTATCTGGTCTATTGTGTCATTTAAAGCTTCTGTTTCCTTATTAATTCTCTGTCTGGATGATCTGTCCATTGGTGTAAGTGAGGTGTTAAACTCCCCCACTATGACCGTGTTACTGTCGATTTCCTCTTTTATAGCTGTTAGCAGTTGCCTTATGTACTGAGATTTATAACTGTTATATCTTCTTCTTGGATTGATCCCTACTACAATTATGTAGTGTCCTTCCTTGTCTCTTGTAAAATTCTTTATTTTAAAGTCTATTTTATCTGATATGAATATTGCTACTCCAGCTTTCTTTTGATTTCCATTTGCATGGAACATCTTTTTCCATCCCCTCACTTTCAGTCTGTGTATGTCCCTAGGTCTGAAGTGGGTCTCTTGTAGACAGCATATATATGGCTCTTGTTTTGGTAGCCATTCAGCAAGCCTGTGTCTTTTGGTTGGAGCATTTAATCCATTTGTGTTTAAGGTAATTATCAATATGTATGTTCCTATTACTATTTTCTTAATTGTTATGGGTTTGTTTTTGTAGGTCCTTCTCTTCTTTTGTGTTTCCCACTTAGAGAAGTTCCTTTAGCATTTGGTGTAGAGCTGGTTTGGTGGTGCTGAATTCTCTTAGCTTTTGCTTGTCTGTAAAGCTTTTGATTTCTCCATCGAATCTGAATGAGATCCTTGCTAGGTAGAGTAATCTTGGTTGTAGGTTCTTCCCTTTCAGCACATTAAATATATTGTGCCACTCCCTTCTGGCTTGTAGAGTTTCTGCTAAGAAATCACCTATTAACCTTATGGGAGTCCACTTGTATGTTATTTGTCATTTTTCCCTTGTTGCTTTTAATAATTTTTCTTTGTCTTTAATTTTTGTCAGTTTGATTACTATGTGTCTCGGCATGTTTCTCCTTGGGTTTATCCTGCCTGGGACTCTCTGCGTTTCCTGGACTTGGGTGGCTATTTCCGTGTTAGGGAAGTTTTCCACTGTAATCTCTTCAAATATTTTCTCAGGTTCTTTCTCTCTCTCTTCTCCTTCTGAGACCGCTATAATGTGAATATTGGTGCATTTCATGTTGTCCCAGAGATCTCTTAGGCTGTATTCTTTTCTTTTCATTCTTTTCTCTTTATTCTGTTCCATGGCATTGAATTCCACCATTCTGTCTTCCAGGTCATTTATCCATTCTTCTGCTTCAGTTATTCTGCCACTGATTCCTTCTATTTTATTTTTCATTTCAGTTATTGTATTGTTCATCTCGTTTGTTTGTTTGTTCTTTAATTCTCCTAGGTGTTTGTTCTTTAATTCTTCTAGCTCTTTGTTAAACATTTATTGCATCTTCTCGATCTTTGCCTCTATTCTTTTTCCGAGGTCCTGGATCATCTTCACTATCATTATTCTGAATTCTTTTTCTGGAAGGTTGCCTAGCTCCAGTTCATTTAGTTGTTTTTCTGGGGTTTTATCTTGTTCCTTCATCTGGTACATAGTCCTCTGCCTTTCATTTTGTCTGTCTTTCTGTGAATGTGGTTTTCATCCACAGGCAGGATTGTAGTTCTTGCTTCTGCTGTCTGCCCTCTGGTGGATGAGGCTATCTAAGAGGCTTGTGCAAGTTTCCTGATGGGAGGGACTGGTGGTGGGTAGAGCTGGGTGTTGCTCTGGTGGGCAAAGCTCAGTAAAACTTTAATCTGATTGTCTGCTGATGGGTGGGGCTGAGTTCCCTCCCTGTTGGTTGTTTGGCCTGAGGTGACCCAGCACTGGAGGCTACAGGCTCTTTGGTGGGGCAAATGGCCAGCTTTGGGAGGGCTCATGCCAAGGAGTACTTCCCAGAACTTCTGCTGCCAGTGTCCTTGCCCTCACAGTGAGCCACAGCCATCCCCCGCCTCTGCAGGAGACGTTCCAACACTAGCATGTAGGTCTGGTTCAGTCTCCAGTGGGGTCACTGCTCCTTCTCCCTGGGTCCTGATACACACACTACTTTGTGTGTGCCCTCCAAGAGTGGAGTCTGTTTCTCCCAGTCCTGTAGAAGTCCTGCAATCAAATCCCACTAGTCTTCAAAGTCTGATTCTCTGGGAATTCCTCCTCCCGTTGCTAGACCCCCAGGTTGGGAAGCCTGATGTGGGGCTCAGAACCTTCACTCCAGTGGGTGGACTTCTGTGGTATAACTGTTCTCCAGTTTGTGAGTCACCCACCCAGCAGTTATGGGATTTGATTTTATTGTGATTGCGCCCCTCCTACCATCTCGTTGTGGCTTCTCCTTTGTCTTTGAACATGGGGTATCTTTTTTGGTGAGTTCCAGTGTCTTCCTATCGATGACTGTTCAGCAGTTAGCTGTGATTCATGTGTTCTCGCAGGAGGGAGTGAGCACATGTCCTTCTACTCCGACATCTTGAACCAATCTCCTCATAAGCAAGGTTTTTAAATGAATCGAAAGATACTGCTAAAGCATTCGGCAGAGTAGTGTTTAATGGGCATGTGAGGTCATTGTTCTTAAACTGGCACAAACCTAAGTCTAACTTGAACAGATTTATAAGCTTGTAAGAAGGCAGAGGAGTCAAAGGAAGGTTCGCTCAGCAGCAGGATCAAATCACACTATAAGCCCTTAGGCAGTTTGCTCCTACAAGGCAAGCAACTTGTCTTGAAACATCCTTATATCCCTAGCACCTAGCCTAGTGCCTAGCACAAAGTAAGCACTGGATAAATGTCTACCGATCTAAACTCCTAACTTTTATTTTCCTTTCTTGCTTTGCCACAAGGTAAGAATACAAGGGATTCCAGACAGATCATGAGAAGATTCTCTAGCTGGTCAAAAGGTCAAAAAGGCTTCATAATCTTAGAGTTGCAGAGAAAGACTTTCAAAGAATGAACAGCAGAATCATAAAGACAAATATAAATATGAAATGAAAATTTTAAACTTCTTTATATCAGAAAATATAAACAAAATGAAAATTAAAATGACACTAGGATAACTTTTTTAAAACACAGAACTCTTTTTATTAATCTATATAAACTAAAAGTAACCATCTCTAAGGTAAATACTATTAAGTGATTTAGTACTTAAAAGAGAAATTAAAACACCTATGTGTTTGTATAACAGAATATTTCTAGAAGGAAGTTTAAGAATTCACAGATGTTGCAACTGGTATTCTAGAATGGAAGGAAGACATTTTTTCATTATATTATATATCTTATAAAATGTTTCAGTTGCTTACTATGGGCATATATCACTCTTCTAAAAAATGTATCAAAATGGAACCTACATCACAGGTTCTCATGAGAGTTTATGAGTTATGTAAACTTATATATATATATATAAAATATTTAGAATAGTCAATGGATATAAAATGCTCAGCACAGTAAGCAATATTTTAAGGACACAAATAGTATATTATATATAGTGTATACACATGTCTGCCCAAATCAACACAAGGGAAAAAGAAAATACTAAAAATGAACAAAGAATATGAAATATTAATTCACAAAAAATGGTCAATAAGTTTATGGCACATTTCCAATTTCCCTAGTAATCAAATGCAAATAAAAAAGCTTTTTCCCTTTCAGATTTATATAATTTTAAAGGACTGACAAAATCCACTACCAAGAGGTTGAAAGGAGACAAGCAGCCTGATACACTGCTCTTAGTGAGAATGTTAATCTGTACATGAACATCTCATTGGCCCAACAATTCCATGTCAAAGAATTTAACCTAAGGAAATATAAGACAGTTGGAAGAAGGGAACAGCCCCAGTTTTCCCCATACAGGATGCCTGAAACACCAACAAAAACCTGCAATCTTTGTGGCATGAAGAACCAAAGCCACTGGAAAGTGAGAGAGAAAATCCCAGAAAGGAGAGAGGGAGCACAGAGTCCCAGATTCTGTGGCTGACCTCTGAACCAAGCACTCATGAGGCACACTCCAAGTAGCCCAGCTAAGACTAAAAGAAATGATATTTGTGTTTCTACCCCCAACGGGAAAAACAGAGTCTGCAGTGTAAGTTCAGCCAATTTAACTGTTTCAAAAATGACAATACTCAGAGGAACATAATTCAAACACTCGAAAACATATCATTCACAATGTGTAGGATATATTCAAAATAAATATGAATAAAAACACAAGAAAATATAATGTATTCTCAAATGAAAAGGCAATCAACAGAGATGATCCCTAAGATGTCCCAGACATTGAAATTGGCAAAGATTTTTAAAGCAGCAATATCTATGCTCAAGGAAAATATTCTTGTAATGAATGAAAAGACAGGAAATCTCAGATAAATAGAAACTATAAATTCTTAATAAAATATCTGAAATTAAAGACTCACTGGATGGGCAGAATGGAGATGACAGAAGAAAGGATTAGTGACCCTTGAGATAGGTCAATAAAACCTATATAACGTGAAGAATAGGAAGAAGTAAAAGTTCACGAGGGCTTGGTATACACCATGTACACCAACACCTTCTTTTAAGGAAAGAAGCCCACATTAGTTACTATCATTTTTAAGAAGGTTTAGGGAGAAGGAGGGCAGTCAGACACATCACCACCTATTTTTTAACTTAATTTTTATTTTATATTAGAATATAGTTGATGTACAATTTTGTGTCAGTTTCAGGTGTACAGCAAAGTGATTCAGTTATACGTATACATATATCCATTCTTTTTCAGATTCTTCTCCCATGTAGTTATTACCGAATAGAGTTCCCTGTGCTATACAGTAGGTCCATGTTGATTATCTATTTTATATATAGTAGTTACACTGGCCTGACTATTGTTACATGAGCAACCATGGAGGGGTGGACACAAGGTTAGCTAAGCGACTTCAAAGGTGGCTAGTGTGAATAAATAGTGGATTGTAAAGTCCCTTTTGACCAAGAACAACCTTTTTGGCTGGTCAACAGTACACTCCCCAACACTTCCTCCTTTACTTAAAATTTCTACTTCTTTTAATGAAAATAAACATGATAGTTAATAGTTTTCAAAAAGGCTTCATATTCAAGCTCCCTTTCTGATTTTAATTCTCATTACAATATCGTAAGAAAGGGTGGGAAATACGCCTTCTCTTTTCAGATGGATCATACAAAAACATGCCTGAAGTTATAGGGTTACTAGAAGTAACTGACTATCCTATGCTTTTATTCCTGATCTGTTCCCTTTCCTACCTTTAAAATCCAAAATGTGGGTACAGTTAGAATAAGATTATGAGTTTAAAAAATTCTAGTTCCTTCTTTGTCTCATCTCAAATCCTTAATAAGGGACCATCTTGTGAACAATATTCTGAAGCCAGATTATAACTTAATCACGGAAAATAAACAACAAAAAAGAATTGAGGGAATTCCCTGGTGGTCCAGTGGTTAGGATTGTGCGCTTTCACTGCCTAGGGTGCAGGTTCAATCCCTGGTCAGGGAACTAAGATCCCTTAAGCCAGGTGGTGCAGCCAAAAAAAAAAAAAAGAAGAAGAAGAATTGAATGTAACACATTTCATTTCCATTCCTTTTGTGTTTTTAAACAACAAAATCACAACTAAAACAGCATTTGAAAAGCAAAGATATTCACACTTGGTTTGAGGTTCCCCTTTCTAGTCCATCACTAACCCTGATCTACCCTGAGGTACCAAATCAGTCATGTTCTTTGGCCTAAAAAGATGAGACAGCAACAAATAAGAATGGAAGGGAGATAGACTAGAAAGAGAAGGAAATGGGAAAAAAAGGCCAACATTTTAAATAAGTGACTCTACTGCAATCTGTACTTTATTTCCTTTCAGTGACAATTATACCTTACATTTGAATAGAACTGTAATATATTTTTCAAGGCATTTTCACATTCTATTAGAGCCAGTCTGCCCCCGTAATTCAAGAAAAGAAGCATGGAAGGTACAAATAAGAGCGCTTCATCTGACAAAAAAGAATCAGTGGGCTGTCAACCCAAATTTCTTGTGGGGTTCAAGGTGTTTTAATAAGCTTTTAATTTGAAAAATGTGGAATTACAAAACATGACAAATGTAAAATTTTGAAAAGAGATTTGATTTCCTTACCTGAAATTGACATGCACATTTCAAACCATCTCCATCTTCTTTACAGACTCCTCCATATTTACACGATGATTCATCACAAACTCTTATATCAGATTCCCTCACATTTAATTCTGTAAAAGAGGAAACATTGTTTCATATATATTTGTCTTTTTTATCCAAAGGTACATATATAAATAAAAGAAAAAGTCTTTACACCTCATTCACAAGTATAATAATAAGACACAACATACAAAAAACAAGTTCTACTGGACACAAAATGTTCAAGATTCTGCAAAGAGAGTCCTACATAATAATATGCCTAAAAGTATATAAAAGCAAAGAAAAATAAAACTCAGGATTTCATATAATTCCCAAAGATAAATCCAAAGAATCTTTATATTTTTCCTGCCAAGAGCTTAAGACAGTCTTCTTACTATTGTCTTAACGTTTTAGATTATTTTTCTAGTGTTTAAGTTACTTTTAAGGATAAAAAATAATAACTAAAAAGAATCTTGATTCTTCTGGTACCCAAAATAAGTTTTGGATGATCATTATTCACTCTAGAACAAATAAACAGTTTTAATTACAAAAGAATTATGAAGTAAGCTTGAATCTCATACAACAGGAACATATGGAGCATTTACTTGCAAAGAAAGATTCAAAATCTTTCTCAACTTAAATTTTTTAAATGACTGATTTAATTTTACTACCACAGGAAGCAGAGCCTATCAATAATACTAGTATTCTGTGGTCATTCTGTGCCTGTTCCAAAACTGTCAGTCTTATTCTGGAACTATCAAAATAATCTCTCTAGGAAACGTAATAAACTGCTTCCAGGTTAATGCTAAGTAAAGCAGCCAATCACATGGAATTGGGTGAAAACCACTACAAAGACAATTTTCATATCCTCCCTACTGGGAATGAGAGCTGTAACAACAAATGCACTTATACAAACAGTAAACAAATGGTTGCTTAAAAATTCATCCCAGTGTAGAGGTGAACTCATGAGTCTGGGAGCAGAGAGGCCTAAGTTAGCTTCTGACCCTGTGGCTCAATAGCTGAGAGACTCTGGAAAGAGCACAAGATCTCATGAAGCTCTAGATGGAGACAAGGTCTTGGCAAACAGATCTCAGCGAGCTTTTCTCCAGCAATCCTTCCTCCCTGGTTGTTTTCTACTTCTAGACTTCAAATCAGGACTCGGTGGACTGAGTCAAGGACGTTCTACTTCTCTATCTAGTGACATCTGTCCTGGTTGACCATCATTTCCTCTCTCTGCCCCACTTGTCCTCAGTGCTCTGCAATGTGTCTCAGGTCTCCTCCTCCTAGCTGACCCTCCAACGAGCTGGCAGTCAAGTACCTAAATACACAAGGAGTTGATAGTCACAGTACTTATTTGAGAAGCCACTCTGCACCAAGCACTGCACTAAAGTAAGCATATGTCTATGTAACTATTGGTTACAAAAATTTTTTCTTCTTTTCCTTAAGTGGATATCAGGTGCACAAAATTGGATTGCTCTAAAGTTCAAGCATATGTGTAAAATTTAAAAAAAAAAGATGAGTAGAAATGAAAACTACAGGAAACTAATGCAGCTGTTTTGTTGCTCTCTCTGTTTCTCTCACTATTCAAGGCACAAATGACCATCTTTCTATTCTTTCATCCTGGCTCTGGAGGCTTTATGTTCTTGGTTTTCCTCAACTCCCACTTTTTGCTTGTTCTTCTCTTCCCCGCTTAACCTCTTGCATTAGCTCCTGAGGCTCAATCTTAAGTGTGGGTGTTGCTTTTTTCAATCTGCCTACATTCCTACTGGGAACCTGCACAAGGTCCGGGTTCCAATTACTGTCTAATGTACATTGTAAAACCCAAGGAAGATAACTATACATTAATAAAGAACTGCTCTGGAAAAGAAGATAAGAATGCATAATATCTTTGCTCAACCACAGGCTTCATCAATTTAAGGGACCATAGAAATAAAAACAATTGCACAATTTGAGAAATAAAATTTAGTGTATTTCTCTTATTTCTTTTCTTTGTAGCCTTAAAGTTCACACTGGGTTCCAATACAATCACACATACCAAACAAGAACAAAGTTTTTATTTTGTCCATGGGTCAAGATCATGCTCTGAGTTAAGACTTGCTATCCTGGCTTGAGATTCTTTTGAGTTGCAATGTTTTACCTGTTGCATTTTAAAAGTGCAACGAGATTGCAATCTAGAGCCTAAACCCTCCCTGCCACTAAGATTCTCACACCTCTGTGAGAGTTGTTCAAGCATCTGTTTGCATGAGGGACGAAGGAACATTTTTAGAGAATAATCATCCTTACTAAAGTGAGGCAGAAAAGCTCAGCCTGATAAACAAAGCCTTGGTTGGAAAGGAGGAGTGATCCCAAGCACAGGGTGGTATCTCATCCAGACTGCCCCAAAGGGTCATCATGACGAGACCGAGAGGCTAACAATGAGAAACTAAAGAATGCCTTTCACTAAAAACTCTGAAGCACCCAAACAATCCCACTCCTGGGCACATAGCTGGAGAAAACCGTAATTCAAAAAGATACATGCACCCCAATGTTCACTGCAGCACTATTTACAATAGCCAGGACATGGAAGCAACCTAAATGTCCATCAACAGAGGAATGGAAAAAGAAGATGTGGTACATATATACAATGGAATATTACTCAGCCATAAAAAAGAACAGAAATAATGCCATTTGCAGCAACATGGGTGGACCTAGAGATTGTCACACTGAGTGAAGTAAGTCAGACACAGAAAGACAAATATCATATGATATCGCTTATATGTGGAATCTAAAAAAAAAGGGTACAAATGAACTTATTACAAAAAAGAAGTAGAGTCACGAATGTAGAAAACAAACATATGGTTACCAGGGGATGGGGGGGAGGGATAAATTGGGAGATTGGGATTGACATATACACACTACTATGTATAAAATAGACAACTAATAAGAACCTGTTGTATATAGCACAGGGAACTCTACTCAATACTCTCGTAAGGGCCTATATGGGAAAAGAATGTAAAAAAAAAAAGTGGATACATGTATAACTGATTCACTTTGCTGTACACCTTAAACTAACACAACATTGTAAATCAACTATACTTCAATAAAAGTTAAAAACAAAAACAGGGCTTCCCTGGTGGCGCAGTGGTTGGGGGTTCGCCTGCCGATGCAGGGGACACGAGTTCGTGCCCCGGTCCAGGAAGATCCCACATGCCGCGGAGCGGCTGGGCCCGTGAGCCGTGGCCGCTGAGCCTGCGCGTTCGGAGCCTGTGCTCCGCGCGTTCGGAGCCTGTGCTCCGCAGCAACGGGCTTAGCTGCTCCGCGGCACGTGGGATCTTCCCGCACCAGGGCTCGAACCCGTGTCCCCTGCATTGGCAGGCAGATTTTTAACCACTGCACCACCAGGGAAGTCCTCCAACAGTGTTTTATGAGAGGCCCGCGTACCACAAAAAAAAAAAAAAAAAAAAAAAAAAAAAAACCAAACAAAGCTCTGAGGCAACAAGACACAAAGAGCTCCACTTTGATACCCACATGACAAGATATAAGAGGGGTAGAAAAGGGGCTAGGACACCTCACCACCCCTGGCGCAGCACACCTGGGCAGGCCAGCACAAAGCCAAGGAGACAGTGGTGTCAGGCTCCAAGGTGCACCTCTGATGTCTAGGGGCAGGTACCAATGCGCAACTTCAGGGGCAGCTAACATCACAAGAAAAACAAGACATGCTGTGTGGCAGCGGCCAGAATACATTAGTGAGCCTACATGGTACACCCCTGGGTAACTCCAAAAATAAACTTGGCAAGGAGGCATTCTGTGGGAGCTAGAGGTCCTACATTAACAGGTAAGGTTGAAAAGTCATGAAATTCTGATTATACTGGTTACTTGTCATGTTTTATTTTACACCTATCTTGCTATCAAATCCATGCTATTTTCATGTGTGTTAATGTGGTAAATGTGATTATGTAGTTAGTTGATCAGGAAGCAATTATGTATCTCCTATGTATCTAATATTATGCTAAGAATTTGGGATACACTGGAAAGAACATAACAGGGAGCTTATGATCTTGCTAATAACATGTAGAACAATAAGTGATTAATTCAATATAAATATAGTCTATAATAAGGGGGAAATTGTGTTGTACAGACTATGTTTGCTCTAGGAGTTTCAAGAAGTAGGAAATAAAAATAGATTTGAAGTATAGGGTGCAGTGTCAAAGATGGCAAGACTTGCACTGACCTTGAAAAATTAGTAACACTTTTTCTGATTATAAAACTAATATAGATAGTATCATTACACAAAATTTAGAAATGGCATTGTTTTAATTGCCCACAATATGTGGTAATATTAAAAGAGAGAGAAAAGAATGTTCTTATCTATGAACAATGTAAGTGAAAGCAGAGACACAAATAATTTAATAGTATGCATAAATATTAATTATCAGTGGTTCCCAAACCATGTTCCTTAGGAAAACTCGTGTCCTAGACTATAATGTACCTTCATTAAAATCAAGTAGAATTTCAGTTTCTCATTTGAAAGGGAAAAGCTTCAATGGAGAGAATTTTCTCATTTTAAGTGAGTTTTTTTTTCACTTAGATTTCTTAAACCCTCACTATCTGAGATACTTCCTTGCTAGTTGTCAACAAAACCAATGTTCAACAAATAGGTAAAGAATATTAATAGAAAAATTCCAACAGTGTTTTATTTTTCTTAATGTATCTTTTTTTTTTTTTTGGCTGCGTTGGGTCTTTGTTGCTGCACACAGGCTTTCTCTAGTTGCGGCGAGCGGGGGTTACCCTTTGTTGCAGTGCGTGGGCTTCTCATTGTGGTGGCTTCTCTTGTTGCAGAGCACGGCATCTAGACCACAGGCTCAGGAGTTGTGGCACACGGGCTTAGCTGCTCCGCGGCACGTGGGATCTTCCCGCACCAGGGCTCGAACCCGTGTCCCCTGCATTGGCAGGCAGATTTTTAACCACTGCACCACCAGGGAAGTCCTCCAACAGTGTTTTATGAGAACACAAGATCATGAATGTCACAAGCTCACAAACATACACTTTAAATTGTTTTGTCATTGTGGCCGTCGTGGCTAATTGCCTACTTTGGATCTATTCTCTCCTTCTTACTTAGTAAGGGAACCCCAATTTTGTTCTGGGAAACAAGGTACTCAGCTAAGTAATTAATCTATTTCCCCAGATCCCTTGTTGTGTACCACAGTTGATATATAAGCACTGTCCATTCTTCCTTCCTTATTCCATTCTTTGTTCTGCTTGGAAAGTAAACCTCTTGCCTAAGGTTGTGGAAACCATCTTACATGCGTGAAGGTGAAAGCTACGAGCTAAAGATGGTAGACCAGACAGACGGAGCAAGAGTGTGGAGAGAATTATGGAATCACCACACCCACCCTGGATTTCATCCCTCCAGACTTACTGTTACGGGAAATGAACACATCAAGTCCTTATCATTTAAGCCACTATTGGTCAGGTCACTGATACATGTAAGTTAAAGACAATCCTGACATAATCATTGCATGTAAATTTAAGATAAACATTTCTAAGGAAAGTCTTAAATAATCTGGTGCTACATCACAGTTTACATGATAAAATTACATTATCAAGAGCGTCACGACTTTCTGGTGCTCTGACCCCTCCCAAATTTGAGAACTACTGCCTTAGCTCAAACTCAGTATAGTAGGAATTCTATATTGGGATCATCTTCTGAATGTTACTTCTTTTCAAGTATTCTGTTCAGTACCAGGCATCAAGAGGGCACTCTACTACCTGTCAGTGATGATGATAATTACACACCTGCCTTCCTGAGCCCAAAATGGAAATTCAGCAAAAAGGATGAGCCATTTCTAAGGCCCTCAAAACTCAGTTCTCCAAATAGAAATATTTTACACAAGGAATCACTCAGCAGAGTGGCTCAAAACAGAAACACTTTGCTCTGGTTACAAATGTGCCAGACATATAATTCTCTAAATGTAAAACTTGTCTCAATTCTCATTAACATTTCAAAGCTGGGGAACAATACACAGTAAGTGAAGGAACCCTACTTACTGTGAGCCTGAACTGCCAGAATCCCCAACTTTTGGCAGCACTAACTAGGTTCAGGCTGCAGTTCAAAATGAGACCTATTAGCACTCCAGAATGATGTGACTTTCCTACCACCGTTCCAATTAAACAGAAGGTAGTTGGAGGATCTTATGAGTTAGCTAGAAATTACAGGAGCCAAAAGTGAATTCACTTTGGAAATGTTACGACAGAATTGAGGGCTTCTCAGTCTCGGCACTACTGACATTTTGGGTTAGCTACTTCTTTGTTGGGGGCGGGGGCCATCCTGTTCACTGCAGGATGTTCAGCAACATCCCTGACCTCCACTCACTAGACGCCAGTAGGATCAGCTGTAACAACCAAAAATGTCTCAACATTACAAAACATCCCCTAGGGAACAAAATCACCCCCGGGTTAGATCCACTATAAAAGATAAAATGAAAGGCTTTACATTTAATTCTCTAACACAATCATTACAAAGAAAGTAAGTCAAATAAGCAGCAATCTGCAAGATCTCTGCACATTACTACAGCTGTTTTTCATTTCAATAGGAGGACCTAAATATACTGCCTCCAAGTTTATGTCAAGTCCTGGCTCAGAGTGGGTGCCCCTCCTTTAATAATGTCTTAACCTCTAGAAAGCCTGGCTTCTTCCCCCTTCATATCAAAACTCTATCAAAGGTCAACATGACCTCTACTCTAAAGATCCATACCTTTTTTCTTAGTCTTACAACTCTTTTCTTGACCTTTCTACAGCAATTGACACACCTGGCCTCCCCTTCCAAACGAATCATCTTGATTATCCCCCCAACTCTCTGACCACTTCCCTTTTAATCACTTCTTTTCCCTTCTCTTACTGCTCAGTCCATGTCACTCTTAGAATTTATTCCCAATTTAATCAACTCTCCAGATTAACCAAAGTGTGCCTTTCTCTGTAAAACATACAAACCAATGCCCATGGCTCAATGAATCCTCAAGGCTACTAGGTCACTCTCTCTCTAGAACATTCACGAGTACTTTAGCTCCAACCAGGAGAGCAGCTCTTGTGCTTCAAGAGTCAGTTATGTATGTTATACAGCTTGTGTATGCCAACTGTATTTGTTATTGTAATTCTGTGGTTTCAACTCTTCATAAGAGTGAAAATAAATTGTTTCTATGAAAGCAAAATTGAATTCTACAGAAAGACTTAAGATGAGTTGCTTTTTACAAATAGCTATTGCCTTAGGTGTAGGCAAGATAAAAACCTAGATTTTTGTATCCACAAGTCTTTAAGTTCCTTTTTAAAGACGTTAGAACTGGAATGTGTACTCAATGCATTATGAATCTAGTTTATTCAAGAAAGGGGAAATTCCAGCTCTTCTCAAAGAAAAATTCTGGGACCTCTTTCAAAATACTGTTTAATAAATATATATTTTTAAGTTAAAACGCTACATGCATTTATGAATTATTTTGTCACTCCACACTTAAAAAACTTTGATTAACCAACTACCAGAATCTTAAAGCACTGAGACAAGATGGCTCCTACTATATATAAAAATATTCTGCCCTCAGCCATCCCATTGTGATATCTCATTTTACTTCTTCTCTCTCAGCATTCTCATGCACTCCCACCACTCAAGTCTCCAGTTGCTTTTCCCCAACCTTATTAAGCCACTTCCATCTGCTTTTGCCAATGCTATTTCCAGCCTTCAGAGCATTGTTGGGCAAAGTCCTATAAATGAATAAATAATACTTAACAATAAGTATTCTTTAAGTACTTATCAACACGTGGAAATTTTCAGTTCATCGCCAGTTGATTCCTTATTGACTCCCCTCCAGGACATGTTCAAACTCTGTACGTCGTTCTTAAGAAAATGTCAATGGGTTTATTCTCATTCTCTAGATGTTTATAGTATTTGGGAAAACCTGCATACCAATCCAGTCTTACAGGACCCCTGTAGGATGTTTTCACTCCCAAAAACACTCCAGCTTGTTCACGATCCCATATCCAACTGCCTACAAGACAGTTCCATGATCTCTACACTGAAAACAGTGGAAATATTAAGAATATTTAATGTTTAAATATTTAAACATTAAAATATCACCAGGAAATGGTGTGACACAGCCATGGAACATTAAACAGCTGTTTAAAAGGTTGTATATATTATATAGCAATGTGGAAATAGCTGATGAATGTCAAGTGAAAAGGCAGAAGACAAAGCTATACACATACACCAAGCTAATGTATAAAAAACACATATAAGGGGCTTCCCTGGTGGCGCAGTGGTTGAGAGTCCGCCTGTCGATGCAGGGGACACGGGTTCGTGCCCTGGTCCGAGAAGATCCCACATGCCACGGAGTGCCTGGGCCCGTGAGCCATGGCCGCTGAGCCTGCGCGTCCAGAGCCTGTGCTCTGCAACGGGAGAGGCCACAGCAGTGAGAGGCCCACGTACAGCAAAAAAAATAAATAAATAAAACACATATAGGAAAATCCAGCCAGGAAAAAACAAAAGTTGGTTAACAGGGGCTGTGTTTGCACCAGTTGAACATGGATGATTTTTTCTCTTTAGAAGTTTCTATACCAGTTATATTTAATGGGGGAAAAGACTCAATGTGATTTCAAACAACCCCAGAGACAGCTTGCCATACAATGGACAAAGTGTGAGTTTGGGGGTCAATACGGGCCAGGTTCACATGTTGGTGCTTAACATTGTAGAGTATACCACCTTCCCTAGGTATTGTAATGATTAGATGAGATAATGTATTAAAAAGCAACAGTACCTAGAACAAGTAGGTATACAACAAAGATTCACTTCTTCTCTTTCCCCAGACCAGTTTGAGAGATACCTTTAATGACACAAATCATTGAAAATCAAACAACAGATCTATCTAGGAAATGTTGACTTCAGGGACTTCCCTGGTGGTGCAGTGGTTGGGAGCCCGCCTGCCAATGCAGGGGACTCGGGTTCGAGCCCTGGTCCGGGAAGATCCCACATGCCACGGAGCGACTGGGCCCATGCGTCACAGCTACTGAGCCCACGTGCCACAGCTATTGAAGCCTGGGTGCCCTAGAGCCTTAGAGCCTGTGCTCTGTAGCAGGGGAGGCCACTGCAATGAGAAGCCCGTGCACCACAACTAGAGAAAGCCCGTGTGCAGCAACGAACATCAATGCAGCCATAAATAAATAAATTTATTTTTTAAAAAAATGTTGACTTCAGTCTCAGCAAATGAGATGAATTAGGAATTAAATTCTCTTCAACTTGTTTACTAAATTAACCATATTACATTACTGATTTTCTGCTATAAAGATATGAGGGGGAAAATAAACTACACTCATACTTCATGATATAAAACCAAAAGCAGTTTACATTAATATTAAACAGCATCCACAGCAGAGATGACTAAAAGTTCTCTAAGCTATATTTAACGAAGGAAATTCACATGTGCCACATAATTATCTGACTCCAATACTTTTCATCCCATTCCGCACACTACTGCCAAACCACCCTTTGTTAAACACCACTTTGATCATGTCAATCCTCTACCCCAACACCTACAATCACTCCCTGCTGCCTACTTCAATTCTAAATTCCTCTATGTCAGTATGCTTCAGGCAAGGTGATGGGGAGGACAGTCTATTGCAGGATCAGAAAGAAATACCTAGATCTTGAGCTGGGTATTAATGGTACCCAGGGTCTTTCTAGCCCTTTCAAAGATCTCGAACTTCAACACTCTCTCCCTTACTATTTCTCACTAGCTTGGCAAACCTGTGTGCTTCACTCTCACAGATATATAAACTGAAGTCCTATATGGTTGCCAGGGGACAGGGACAGAAGAGTATTGGGACTGTTAATAGGTATGGAAATTCTTTTGGGGGGCAATGGAAATGCTTTGTAATTAAATAGTAAATAGTGGTGATGGTTGCATAACTGAATATATTAAAAAAAACACTGAATTGTATAAAATGGTGAGTTTTATGTTATGTGAATTTATATCTCAATAAAAAATTTAAAAGTTTAAGAATCAGAAAAAATAATCACGTTACCTAAATTAAAAAAAAAAATGAACAGGCATTATAATTCAGTGTTTAAGAGGCAGACCCTAGAATCAGACCTCCTAGATCAGTATCCTGGCTCTATCACTTATCAGCTATGTGACACCTTAGTAATTTACCACTCTGTGCCTCCGTTCCCTCATCTGTAAAATGGGGACAATAACACTAGGGACAATAACAGTACCCATCTCACAATGTTGATGAAGGATTAAATAAAGATAGGGAAAGCACTGAGAGCAGTGCATGACACGTCATAAGTGCTATGTTAAGTGTTTGCTATTATTTTTTTATTAACACCAGCTCTGGAGAAGGTGTGGAAAATGAGCACTCAAACCAACTATACCAGTATAAATTGGCAGAACCTCTCACAGGATAATATGGCTGTATACATGGAAATTTTAATTGTCTCTATGCCTTAACCCCACAATTCTATTCCTAGGAAATGATGATAGGGATAGAAGACAAAACGTATAAAAACGTAGGTACAAGATTGGTAACATCAGCTTTTTTTTTTATAGCAGCAAAGTGGAAAAAAACCTAAGTGTCCATACGTTGGGAATTAATTAAATAAGTTATTGATGAAATATTATGCAGCCATAAAAGTATGCAGCAGAAACACATACACTGATATGGAAAGACCAAAATCCATTATGAAGTGAAAAAAAGCAGGTTATAAAATTATATAGGGACTTCCCTGGTGGTCCAGTGGTAAAGAATCCGCCTTCTAATTCAGGGGAGGCGGATTGGATCCCTGGTCGGGGAACTAACATCATCCCACATGCTGCAGGGCAACTAAGCCAGCACGCCACAACTGCTGAGCCCTCGCGCCTCAACTAGAGCCTGCATGCCTCAAACTACAGAGCCTGTGAGCTCTGGAGCCCGCGCACTACAACTAGAGAGAGAAAACCCACACACCGCAACTAGAAGGAAGCCCACGCACCACAACGAAGAGCCCTTGCCGCAATGAAAGATCCCACATGCTTCAACGAAGATCCTGCATGCCACAGCTAAGACCCAATGCAGCCAAAAAAATAAAGAAAAATAAAGAAACTATATAGTTATAATGCAATTTATATTTTGCAACATATACATGTTTACATAAGTATTTTAAAATTCTGCATGTATATTCAGTGTATTTCCTCCATCAAAAAATTTAAAATATCAATAAATAAATCTAAATACAAAAAAACACCCTCTGGTTCTATTTCTTTTTTCTTTTTTTGGCCGCTCCACATGGCTTGTGGAATCTTAGTTCCCTGACCAGGGATCGAACCTGGGCCCACGGCAGTGAAAGTACTGAGTCCTAACTACTGGACCGCCAGGGAATTCCCATCTCTGGCTCTATTTCAAACCATTATTCCTTAGTGTCTGCAATACCAAATGGAATGGGAGGTAGCCAGAAACCAGAAGTCACCCACAAGGACAGAAATCTACAAAACAACCTGCAAGTTGGCACGGAAGAAACTGATATTAACTATTCTAAAAGAGAACTTTAAAAGGACTTCACAAACTCTGGTGCATTAGAAAGAGTTCCAGATTCAGAGTTTTGATTATTTGATTAAGTAACTATATAATCTTGGCCAACACTAAATCTCTCTGAGAAATCCCAGTTCCCTAGAGTAAAAATGGGTATAATAATCACTCCTCTGAGGGTTGCAAAGATTAAATGACATCTTTACAAAAGACCACTGGAAACTGTAAAGGTTACTTCTCCCCTGTGGGACAGAAACTCTGATACAACCACAACCTTAAACCATGGTAAACTGTTATAAAATAGTGAATAATTTTTTTAAAACTAAGTTTAATTAAATGGTAATTAGGAAGCACTTATGGTCTGAACATGGAGAAGGAAACAATGGTAAACATAATGGCACCACCTAAAAAATATCTCAAACTACTTTAAAGTGAAAAAAACTATGAAAAAATGAACACAAGACACTAAACAAAGACTGAGCTGACTTGTGAACAATAGAGGATCTAAATATACAATAAGGCTAGAAACAACAGAATTGAAATAGAAATAACAGCAGTTTAGATTCACTTGTAAAACAGTATTATACGAAAGCTGACAAGGCAAAATAAGGTAAACTGAAAAATTCCAAAAGATCTGTCCTGTGAACAATAGTGGCTCCAGGTTAAACAGCATATGCCAAAGCAAACACGCATATCAAGGAAAAAGTTCAAACTTTTTCTGGTATAAATTGAAATCGTTTCAGCATAAACATTACGATACTGCAGAGGAGAATGGCAATCATCACAGACTTCTTCTTTACATTTTTCCATATTCCTCAAATTTCTTATATCAAACAAATACTGCCTTTATAACAAAGAAAAAAGGTGTGGGGTTTTTTTTTCCTTTTATTTTTCTTTTCTTTGCTTTTTTTTTTTAAACCATGGAAAAGAAAGACTCAGAATATTTGCACAAAAATGAGAAAAATGGCGCCATGGCTGAAAAGTTTCTGAAGGCAGAAGAATATGTTAAGAACTTTAGAATTCAAAGACTGATGAAACTACTGAGCCATGAAAAATACATGACACTTGTAAAAAGGAAATAGATTCAAATAGTAACAAAAGATTAACAGTAAATCATCTAATAAACTAAAAGCAAATACTGAGGGAGTTTTAAGATTTAAACATAGAATTTCAAAGTGCATGAGAAGAAAAATATGCAAAATCCTAAATGCTTCGTTTCTCCCATGAGAGAAGCTAATGATGGAATTAATAGTAAGAATAATGAAAATAGTTCTGCTAAAACAATGTTTCTAATAATGTAAAAAAGGGGGGAGAGGGAAGGAGGAGGTAAATGGGTTGACATTATCTCCCAATTCAGCTTTTACAAAATTGAGGGCTTCCCTGGTGGCGCAGTGGTTGAGAGCCCGCCTGCCAATGCAGGGGACACGGGTTCGAGCCCTGGTCTGGGAGGATCCCACATGCCATTGAACAACTAGGCGCATGAGCCACAACTACTGATCCTGCGCGTCTGAAGCCTGTGCTCCCAACAAGAGAGGCCGCGATAGTGAGAAGCCCATGCACCGCGATGAAGAGTGGCCCCCACTTGCCGCAACTAGAGAAAGCCCTTGCACAGAAACGAAGACCCAACACAGCCAAAAATTAATTAATTTTTTAATTGAAAATTTACACGCCATTAGAGAAATCACATATATAGGAGAAATGAGGGATAACATATATGAACTTAAAAGATGGTTGGTTATAATAAAAAAGACAATAACAAGTATTGGCCAGAATATGGAGAAATTAGAACCCTCAGACATTGCTGGTGAAAATGTAAAATGGTGCAGCCACTTCGGAAAACAGTTTGGCAGTTCCTCAAAATGTTAAACATAGACTTACCATGTGACCCAGCAATTCTGCTCCTAGGTATGTACCCAAGAAAACTGAAAACATATGTGCACACAAAAACGTGTGCATGAATGTTCATAGCGGCATTATTCATAATAGCTCAAAAGTAGAAACAAACCAAATGTCCATCAGGTGATGAATGGATAAACAGAATGTGGTATTATCCATACAATGAACTATTATTTGGTCATAAAGAGGAATGAAATTCTGAAACATGCTATGACATGGATGAACCCTGAAAACATTATGCTAAGTGAAAGAAGCCAATCACCAAAGGCCACATATTATATGATTCCACTTATATGCAATGTCTAAACTTGGCAAATCTACAGCAAAAGATAGATTAGTGGTTGCCTAGGGCTGTGGGAGTGGGGTTTGGGGAGTGACTGCTAAAGAATATGAGGTCTCTTTTGGGGAGGACAAAAAAGTTCCAAAATTGATTGTGGTGATGGTTGCACAACCTTGCGGCTATACTAAAAACAACTGGATTTTACATTTTAAAAGATAATCATGATCATGGAGGGTAGCACAAATATCATAATTACTTCACTTAATGTAAACGGGCTGAATACCTATGAAAGCAGAATGGTCTACACATACATTAGGAAACAAATCCCAACACTTAAAAACTAAAAAACAAACACAAATCCAAAAAGGAATGGGCAACATTATGACTTCAGGAGATTCTTTAAATCTGCCTTGCACAAAAATAAAAAGTACAACAAAAAATGAAACAAAAACTATACAATGTATATGTCCCTAACAGAATAACAAAAATATAAGAAAAATTGTGAAAAATAAACCCGTATCATAACTGGAGGCTTCAATGTTTCATTAACAATAGACAACTACACAAAGAATTAAAAGTACAGAACTGATATAAAGCATAAATTAAACCATTTCCCTTGGTAGGAGCCAACTTGGCAGAGTCAGGTTCAGAAAAGAAAGATTTAGATACATAGATATAGATATAATATAGATATAGATGTAAGGTAGATAGAGATATACATACATAGAGATAGATAGACTTAGATACAGAAAGAGACTATGATAGAGCAAATGTGGTGAAACCTTAACTGGGAAACCTGGGTATACTACATCAACTTACCTCAAAGTTTAAAATTCAAAAAAAATTTTTAAGTTTAAGTAAAATTAATAGTTATATAATAGGAAGACTTCCCTGGTGGCGCAGTGGTTAACAGTCCGCCTGCCAATGCAGGGGACACGTGTTCAAGCCCTAGTCCGGGAGGATCCCACATGCCACGGAGCAACTAAGCCCATGCACCACAACTACTGAGCCTGCGCTCTAGAGTCCGTGAGCCACGACTGCTGAGCCCACGTGCCACAACTAATGAAGCGCGGACGCCTAGAGCCCATGCTCCGCAACGGGAGAGGCCACCGCAGTGAGAGGCCCACGCACTGCGGGGAAGAGTGGCCCCCGCTCGCCACAACTAGAAAAAAGAAAGCCCGCGTGCAGCAACGAAGACCCAACGCAGCAAAAAATAACTAAATAAATTAATTAATTTTTTAAAAAAAGTTATATAATAGGAGACTAAGAAGCCAAGGAAATAACACTTTATTTTCTGAGGTATATTTCATAAAATGTGTTCTCATACTAGAACGCAGAGACACAGCCAGTTTTAATGTGAAAACCTAGAAATTCTATGACACATTCTTAGACCATAATGCAAAACCAAAAAACAATCTATCTGTAACATATCTAAATTCATAAATTTTACAACAATGATGAAAGGAATGTTATCAAAAATGCCTGTGGTCTTAAGGGAAAAGAAAAACAATGATCTGTTTCCACCTCAAGAATTTAGAAAGAAAAAAAAGGGAAAGTTGAAAAAGAGGAAGTACTAAAACTAAGATATAAAATTAATAAAGGAAAACTAAATATGATAAAAATATCATTAGAGAGTGTTTCAAGGAAAATCGTATAGTCAGAGATAGCAGGGTAGCTTTCAAATACGAAGAGGTAGGAGGTGGATTCAAGGCAAAGGTTGAGAAGGAAAAGAACAGAGTGCAGCACTGTGGGTGGAAATGTAAATTGATACAGCCACTATGGAGAACAGTATGAAGGTTCCTTAAAAAACTAAAAATAGAACTACCATTATGACCCAGCAATCCCACTACTGGGCATATACCCTGAGAAAACCATAATTCAACAAGAGTATGTACCACAATGTTCATTGCAGCACTATTTACAATAGCCAAGACATGGAAGCAACCTAAATGTCCATCGACAGATCAATGGATAAAGAAGATGCGGCACATATATACAATGGAATATTACTCAGCCATAAAAAGAAACAAATTTGAGCTATTTGTAGTGAGGTGGATGGACCCAGAGTCTGTCATACAGAGTGAAGTAAGTCAGAAAGAAAAAAACAAATACCGTATGCTAAAACATATATATGGAATCTAACAAAAAAAAATGGTTCTGAAGAACCTAGGGGCAGGACAGGAATAAAGACACAGAAGTAGAGAATGGACTTGAGGACACGGGGAAGGGGAAGGATAAGCTAGGACGAAGTGAGAGAGTGGCATGGACATATATACTACCAAATGTAAAATAGATAGCTAGTGGGAAGCAGCCGCATAGCACAGGGAGATCAGTTTGGTGCTTTGTGACCACCTAGAGGGGTGGGATAGGGAGGGTGGGAGGGAGACGCAAGAGGGAGGAGATATGGGGATGTATGTATACGTATAGCTGATTCACTTTGTTATAAAGCAGAAACTAACACACCATTGTAAAGCAATTATACTCCAACAAAGATGTTAAAAAAAATAAAAGAACAGTGCAGCAGAAGTTGCAAGGAGTACAGGCAGGAGAGGTGCTCAGATGGTAAGGGTTTGAAACTGCAGAAATAAGGATTTGCATTTAAGTTGGTGATGGTGAGTAACAGGAATGAGGGAAGGAATACACACCAATTTGACCCTCCTCCAAACAGGCTCTCCATCCCAAATCAAGAGCATCACAGTTCATCCCGCCTCCTATGGCAGATGATCCAGAAGCTAAGGGAGAAAAAGGTCAATGAAAGGATGGCTGGGTAGGGACTAACAAAGTGAACAGCTGATGCCCCACTAGACAACTCTGGAGGATTTTTGCCACGTGGCAGGAGCCTACTGTTACCAATACCTCCAAGTTTAGAAGGGCAGACCACAATCCAGATTTTTAAGTGACACCTCAAGATTTTTAATGGTTAACAACCAATGCAATTTTTAAAAATACAGTGCAGGCCAAACAAGTCCTCTGAGTTCTCCCCATTTCCACTACTGTTATCTTTCACCATGCTCCCAGTCTCTTCCCTTCTCCCTTTCATCTTCAACAATTCCAGACTTTGTTTTCTAAAACCACAATGTCACTCGAATCCTTTAAGTTTCCCTTTGTCTTCAGAGCAAGTGCCAAACCTTCAGCTCAGCCTTCAAGGCCTTCCTCTAACATGGTGGCAGTTGTGCGACTCACCTCCTGCCTTAATCCCCACATCCCAGTATCCCCAAATATTCCCCTCACTGTCACATCTTTGTACCTTTTCCAACAGCATTCCCATGGCCCAGAGAATACCCCTTCCAACTCTTCTCAGTTTCTACGTTCATTCAGTCATTAATTCCACAAATAAATATGAGATGGGGGGCTTCCCTGGTGGCACAGTGGTTTAGAATCCGCCTGCCAATGCAGGGGACACGGGTTTGAGTCCTGGTCCAGGAAGATCCCACATGCCGCAGAGCAGCTAAGCCCGTGCGCCACAACTACTGAGCCTGTGCTCTAGAGCCCGTGAGCCACAACTACTGAGCCTGCATGCCACAACCACTGAAGCCTGCACGCCCTAGAGCCCATGCTCCGCAACAAGAGAAGCCACCGCAATGAGAAGCCCGCGCACTGCAACGAAGAGTAGACCCCGCTCGCCTCAACTAGAGAAAGTCCGTGCGCAGAAACAAAGACCCAACACAGCCAAAAATTAATTAATTAATTTTAAAAAATGTATGAGATGGGCATCTAATTTTGTGCCAGACACAGTTCTAGGCACAGATAACACAGCAGTGAAAGAAACAGACAAAAATCCCTGCCCTCATGGATCTACACAGAGGAGTCAGAGAATAAGTAACATGTATAACAGGTCACACAGGAAAAGGTGCTTTGGAGCAGGAAGAAAACATAAATGAGGATTCAAGTGGAAGAGGGGCAGAAGGGGTGGAAGGTGGAAAAGCGTGCAATTTTAGGGCATCATTTTGCAAGTGATGTTAAAGACGTGAAGGAGATGAGGGGATAAACAACTGGGACAAGAAGGTTCCAAGCAAAAGGAACATCAACAGCAAAGGCCTCAGGCAAAAGTGGGGCTGGTGTTTCAGGCTCACATTCTGCCTGTAAAACCCAGCTAGAGTGCCACTTATTCAGAGAAAGTGTTGTTTTGATGCCTAGAAATCAGAATTATTCATTCCCTCAACACTGTATCTGTATCTTCCTTAGGGCACCTTGCATAGTGGAAACTCTCACTGATGAATTAATCATAAAAGTCAGGTAGAGCAAGGAATCATTTTTTAAAATGACACATAATTATAGCCATTTTTAACTTTAAACATATAAATGTACATTCATTTCCCCATGTGCCATCAAGACCTCTGGGTCTGCCAAATGCAGCCCCCCCTTCCTTGGATAAACCACACTCATAGTCCGTTATCTACAATGTCCGTTTTCCTCTCTTTTACAGTAGAACGGGACTTTAAAATACTTGCAAAGTTTGCTAGGAGCAGAGTCCTTCCAGAGATTTATAAGGTTTCCCCAATCTGTTTCAAGCTGTCTTTACCACAATGTAATTCATTGAAAGGCAATTCTTTCAGCTTCATGCCTTTATCAAGTCTTTCCAAAGCAATGCATAAAAACAATTCCTCGTGCATTCACATTTCATCTATTTGAGTAATATTTACTAATTTATACTCACAACTACCAGTGGTATAAGTAAATCTGAGAACAAACACAACTGATTCTTGGTAAGCAGAGAAATCAAATGATACACAGACAAACCAGAGTTAACCTACCCCTGGAGCATCTGTGTGCTGTGGGATTTGGACAGTATGGTTTACTAAGGGAATGTTTAATACAGAAAGTTAAAATCAAGCCCAGCAAAGGATCTGAATAGACATTCTTCCAAACAAGATATATAAATGGCCGTTACGCATATAAAAATGTGCTCAATGTCATTAGGGAAATGCAAATCGAAACCACATTGATCCACAACTTCAACTAGGACTCCAACTAAGATGACGATAATCAAAAAGACAATAACAAGTGTTGGAGAGGATGTGGAGAAATTGGAACCCTCATACAGTGCTGGGGAAAATCTAAAATGGTTGCAGCTCCTTTAAGAAAGTTTGCTAGTTCCTCAAAATGTTAGAGTTAAACAAGAAAATTGAAAACATATGTCCACACAAAGACTTGTACATGAAAGTTCACAGCAGCATTTTTCATAAAGCCAAAAAGAGTAAACAACCCAAATGTCCATCAACTGACAGAAAACCAAAATGTGCCATATACATCCATACTGTGGAATATTACTCAACCATAAAAATGAATAAAGTTCTGATACATGCTACAACATGGATGACTCCTGAAAATGTCAGGCTAAGTGAAAGAAGCCAATCACAAAAGGCCACATACTGTATGATTCCATCTATATGCAACGTCCAAAATAGGCAGATCCATAACGTCAGAAATAAGATTAGTAGTTGCTAAGGGCTGGGGGGAAAGAGGAACATGGAATCACTGTTAATAGGTGTGGGATTTCTTTTTGGGGTGAAATGTCTTGGAATTAGATAGTGGTGATGATTGTACAACTTTGTGACTATACTAAAAATCACTTAACTGTACACCTTTTAAAAATTCCAATGCTACAAAAAAAAAAAAAATTCCAATGCTGTCAGTGTTCAATAAATGCTTACTTTTGAGTGGGGTGGAGGGAAGAGGGAGAAAGCCCAGGTCTAGTAAATAGAAATTTCCTGTGTATATTTATAAGAGGCTAACTAACCACCTCTGTTGGAACATAAGGCCCTTGAAGGCAGAGATGACCTCTCATATATTCCCTTAATATCTAGTATATTAGGTTATACTAGGCAGGTATTCAATCAAGTTTCACTAAATAAGTTAATAAACACCCACATATTACATACCAGGGAGCTAGAAGTGTCCTGATCAAGATTTTATACTAATTAGGAAAAATTCACTTTTTATTCCCCAAAATCCTGAATTGCCACTAACAAGGCACTTCTGTTAGGTCCCATTTGTTTATTTTTGTTTTTATTTCCATTACTCTAGGAGATGGATCCAAAAAAATATTGCTTCAAATTTATGTCAAAGAGTATTCTGCCTATGTTTTTCTCTATGAGTTTTATAGTATCTGGTCTTACATTTAGGTCTTTAATCCATTTTTAGTTTACTTTTGTACATGGGGTTAGAGAATGTTCTAATTTCATTCTCTTATTTATTTGTTTGTTTGTTTGTTTATTTTTTGCCATGCCACACAGCTTGCAGGATCTTAGTTCCCTGACCAGGTATCAAACTTGGGCCCCGGCAGTGAAAGTGCCAAGTCCTAACTATGACCACCAGGGAATTCCCTCCAATTTCATTCTTTTACACATAGCTGTGCAGTTTTCCCAGCACCACTTATTGAAGAGATTGTCTTTTCTCCATTGTATATTCTTGCCTTTGTCATAGATTATTTGACCATAAGTGCATAGGTTTATTTCTGGGCTTTGTATCCTGTTCCATTGATCTATATGTCTGTTTTTGTGCCAGTACCATACTGTTTTGATTATCGTAGCTTTGTAGTATAGCCTGAAGTCAGGGAGCATAATTCCTCCAGCACCGCCCTTCTTTCTCAACATTGCTTTGGTTATTCAGGGTCTTTTGTGTTTCCATACAGATTTAAAAATTTTTTGTTCTATTTCTATGAAAAATGCCATTGGTAACTTGATAGGGATTGCACTGAATCTGTAGATTGCCTTGGACAGTATGGTCATTTTATTTATTTATTTTTTAATTTATTTATTTTTGGCTGCATTGGGTCTTCGTTGCTGTGTGCAGGCTTTCTCTAGTTGTGGCAAGTGGGGGCTACTCTTCGTTGTGGTGCATGTGCTTCTCATTGCGGTGGCTTCTCTTGCTGCAGAGCACGTGCTCTAGGCACGTGGGCTTCAGTAGTTGTGGCTCACGGGCTCTAGAGTGCAGGCTCAGTAGCTGTGGCGTACGAGCTTAGCTGCTCCACAACATGTGGGATCTTCCCAGACCAGGGATCGAACCCGTGTCTCCTGCATTGGCAGGCGGATTCTTAATCACTGTGCCACCAGGGAAGTCCCAGTATGGTCATTTTAACAACATTGATTCTTCCAGTCCAAGAACACGGTATATCTTTCCATCTGTTGTGTCATTTCAATTTCTTTCATCAGCGTCTTACAGTTTTTGGAATACAGATGTTTTGCCTCCTTAGGTAGGTTTATTCCTAGGTATTTTATTCTTTTTGATGTGATGGTAAATGGGAGTGTTTCCTTAATTTCTCAACGAGGCACTTCTCTTAATCTGAAGTTTATATCATCCATTTATATCATCCTTACCACCACCACAATCCAGAGGATCCACTTCTAATTCCCGTGACATTTTAAAAACCTACTTCAAATTCTCCACCTTACGTCTCTCACCAGTGCAGCT